>NW_006922774.1:175070-176186 GCF_000298275.1 Orycteropus afer afer
AGAATGTGGGAAAAAAGAAATATATAATGGAGTTGGGAAGCTAAAATATGAAATTAGAAATAATACATAATTTATTCTCAATAAAATTGAAGCTGAAACATAAGAAAAACATATTTGGATTTTGCAAAGCAATATGAATTATATAATCATACTTGTTTAATCAGAAAATGTCATATCTGTTGATGTTAAACCTAAAAAGGAATACAAATATCTATCAGTGTGGAACATAAGTATATATACTCTTTCAGCATTCATAAAATAAAATTGATTTGATTATCTCAGTGTTTGCATAATCTTTCTGAGCTTATATGACTTTGAATGAAAAAAAAAGTATTTAGAAAGCTCTATGCCCTACTCTCTAGAATTTTAATGTTCTGTCTCTTGATTTCAGTAAAATTCAGTTCACAATATTAATTACACATTGCTTTAATGGTTTTAAAGAGCTCTGGTGGCATAGTTGGTAAGGCATTTGGATGTTAACCAGAAGGTCAGTGGTTCGAACCCATCAGCTGGTCACCAGAAGGAAGATGAGGTAATCTTTTACAGCCTTGGAAACCCAATGTGGCTTGCTATGAGTTAGAATCAACTTGATAGCAGTGGTTTTAGCTTTTTTGAATTTTAATGATTTTAGAGGAATATGTGTTATTATTATTATTTTTAATCTCAGAGGACCTCAGTCTAGCTCACTTCCTATTTTTTAAAATTAATTTTATTTCCCCTCGCTCCTTCTTTTATTATTATTTTGTATATAATTTAATATGTGTCTACCCTACAGTGGTTTACCCTCCCTTCCCCTTTCACTCCTGATAAACATCAAAGATTTATTTTTGTGTGAAATTCTTTTCTTAACTTTTGACAATAGTGGTCTCATACAATAATTGTCCTTTGGTGATTGAGTAATTTCACTTAGCATAATGTATTCTACATTCATCAATATCATGAGTTTTTTCACAGATTCATCATTGTTCTTTAAGGTTATGTAGTATTCCAATAGGGAGCTCTGGTAGCATAGTGGCTAAGACACTTGCCTGCTGACCAGACGGCTGGCGGTTCAAACCCACCAGCCACTCCTCGGAAGGAAGGTTGGGCAATCCTACTTCCGTAGTGATACTGCCT
>NW_006922774.1:176381-177597 GCF_000298275.1 Orycteropus afer afer
GACTGCTAACCAGAAGGCTGGCAGTTCAAATCCACCAGCCACTCCTCGGAAGGAAGATAGGGCAATCTACTTCCGTAGTGATACTGCCTCGGAAATCCAAGGAGGAGTCGCTATGAGTCGGGTCCGACTCGACGGCACATAACAACAACAACAACAACAACATGTGCTAGTAATAAAATATTTTAAGTATCTTGAAAGGGAGGTTGGACAATCTACTTCTATAGTGATACTGCCTGTGAACCCCAAGGAGGGGTCGCTATGAGTCAGATGTGACTTGATGGCAGTGAGCTTGATTTTGTTCAGTTTGTCTTGAAAAATATATTAATAATTTCTGCATTAGTATAATAAGAAAATTTGAATATTTTAAATTTTATTCTCTGTCTTAAATATCATAGTGCCTGAAACATAATATTTATATTGTTAATTGTAAAGGACTTTAAATGGGCACAAAAAGAATCTCCCACCCACTCACTCTCAGTTGAAAGGATAAGAGTTTGGAAAGGAGATATGTGCTGGTAGAAATTAATTTAAAAGATTGGGGATGACAAAGTATTTAAAGAGATGTTAGAATTAGGAGAGTTCACATGTGAATTCTCTTTCTTCCCTGCATTTCCACTAATCTGTGGGCTGCTTAAGGATATCAGAGATGATAATCTCTGATTTATAGTGTTGTTGTTGTTATGTGCCGTCGAGTCAGACCCCACTCATAGCGACCCCTCCTTGGGTTTCCGACGCGATTATCACTACAGGAGTAGATTGCCCAACCGCCCTTCTGAGGAGTGGCTGGTGGGTTTGAACCACAAGCCAAATATTTCTTGTACTTACCTTTCCCAAATCGCTAAATCAGAAGCATAGATTCTTTCATTTCCTTACCACTTTTGTCCCTTTAGGTTAAAATTACTCTACCTACTTCCTAGATTACTAGGAATGTTTCCCTACAAAATCTCTGGAGTGCATAATTTGGGGCTTTTAATATTGAAATTATACAGTCAGTTTTAATAAGGTTTAAATGTGTTTTTTAATAATAGTTCCAATACAATAAATGTTTGTATTTGCGTTAATCTTGACTATATTTAAAGTACATTTAATATCCCAATCATATATGAGCCTCACAAAGGTCCATTGATGAAAAAAGAGTATTTCATCTTTAGCCTCCATTTATACATAAGGAAACTAAAGCTCAGAAACATTAAACAATTTACTAAATCCCACATCT
>NW_006922774.1:178522-181837 GCF_000298275.1 Orycteropus afer afer
ATGTATAAGCAGTTGAGAAGCTGTTTTAGGGATGTGGGCTGCTTCTAGTATATAATAAGAAATTTTGAAGAAGATCTCCAATTGATGGCATGCTTGAACCCTGCATGTAGCTGAGTCATTATTCAGCAGCCTGCCATGTTGCCTGCTGATCTTGGGACTTCTAATGGACTTGAATTAATGGTCTGCTATATGGTTTGGTGGGAGATCTGGTAGCATAGTGGCTAAGGCACTTGACTGCTAACCAGAAGGCTGGCAGTTCAAACCCACCAGACACTCCTCGGAAGATGGGGCAATCTACTTCCGTAGTGATACTGCCTCGGAAACCCAAGGAGGGGTCGCTATGAGCCGGGTCAGACTAGACGGCACATAACAACAACAACAACGTATGGTTTGGTAATACCGGGACTGTGCCTTTTCATTTGTCAACCTTGGGTTTGTCAACCTCAGCAGCTAGCAGCTGCCTGAGTGAAGAGATGCCTTTAGCTTCAAGGGTCTGGGAGCAAGAGGCAGAACTGAAGACCAAGTTCAACGGGCTTTCTCCCAGCCCCTAGAGACTGGCACCTGGAATTCGGACATTTAACCTCTAAAATTGTAAGAGAATAACCTCCTGTTTATTAAAGCCATCCCATTTGTAGTATTTCTGTTACAGTGGCACTAAGTAACCAAAATATTCTCATCTTTCATCTTCTCATGTTAGGGAAATTCTCTTCCAAGGAATCTTCAACAGTTTTCTCTGTGGTATTATTTATGTCATCCTGTTCTGGAACTCTGATTACTCATTGGTTTTTCTTCTTGATGGTATCCCATATGAATCTTGGCTTTCTTCATTTTGTTTTGATCTTTTGTTTGATAGATCCCTTAACAAACTAGTATTGAGGTATTTCTCTTCAATCTCATCAATTCTGTCTTCCATTGATGCAAGTGTAGTCCTTTGCACATTCAATGTGCTATCTATTTCTGAAATCTTAGTATTAATCTTCTGGGTTTCTATTTGTTGTTTTTGTATCATTTTTAATTTTTTGGTTATTTTGTCAATTTGTTCTCATATTGTTTTCATAAATTGTTCTACAATTTTGTCTGTGTTTCCCTTAATTTTGTCAGTGTTTTCCTTGATCTTTCATTGTTTTCTTTGATCTGTCTCTCAATCCATTGAAGGTATACCCAAATACAATTTTTTGAATTCCTTATCAGGGAGTTCCAATGCTGCTTCTTCCTCAGGGATGTTTCTGGGTTTCTAGACTGGTCCCTTGTTTCGACTACTGTATCTTGCTTCTTTGTGTGGTCCATGATGGTCTACTGTATCCAAGAAAACGTGATTTTGTTGTATTTATGTGTAATGTGTGAAAGAGAGTGAGCGTGTATGCACTGATCTCTGTTAGCTTTTCGTAATGAATGGCTGAGGGTGAGTTGAACTGGTATTGGCCACCGTCTATCAATGGTCAGTTGGTAATAAATTAGAAGAAAAATGTTCAAAATATATTTAAAAAGAAGCTTAAAATAAAGATAATGAGAAAAAATGACACAATATCTGGGGAAGGCAGAATGAAAAGAAAGAGTAAGAATAAAAGAATGGTAAAGATAAAATGGGAATACTGAAAAAGGAAAAAAAAAAGGGATGGGAAGAACCAAAAGAAAGAAAAAAAATGGTGAACCAAGAAAAGTGAAGAAATAGAAAAGGAAAAAAAAAAAAAAAACACAAAACTGAGGATAGAAAAAAGAATTTTTTTAAAAAAAGGAAGAAAGGAGAAAAATGAAAATAAAAGTTTAAAAACAAATAATGAAAAACAAAATTGTGGGGATGGGACATGGTATCCAGGCTCTGTCAAGGTACAGGCTGGTATGGAATTTCTGCTAGTAAAAAAGGTGAGGGGAGGTATGGGATGGCCACACCTCTGATCACCAAGATTGTGTGGGGTATAAAACTAATAAGAGGAATTTAACACCTTTTCAGTCATCAGCCTCCACTGCAGGTGCTTGTGCTGACCTTGGAAGCAGAGCCCACTCCTATGTCACTGTGTAGGTGAGAATCTCACTTTCATATATTCAAAATGGTTGTGCTCGACACTTGAGAATGTTCAAAATCACTGTGCCCTCAGGACATCCACTTGCAGTGCACAGGTCTGTTTATCTCCTTCTTTACTTTTTTCCTTTCTGGTTTTCAGGTAGCAATGCAGTCCTTTCCATGCAGTCTTTAGTGAGCAGAGCTGATCCTTAGGTTGCTACCAGGATATAATCAAAATAGCTGTGCCCTCAGGATTGCCAGCAGTCCACAGCTCCATTTGTCTCCTTATTCACTGTTTCATTCAAGTTCTTCTACTAGTTGATATTTAATCCACTTCTTTAACATTTACATCAAAGCTCACGGTTCCAGGATTGTTTCTGTATTGGTTTCAACTGGTTTCTCATTGTTTTGTTGCAGAGGGTCTGGGTAGTTTGTCTGTCTATTCCACCATCTTACTGGAACTCGGCCCATTGTAATTTTTAGATGAGAGGAATACCGTGACATATTACCTTATAGTGCAGTTTCAAAATGATGACCAGTACACACATTTATTCATGCTGTCTTTAACTCTAAGGTCATATCAATATCTTCTTTATTATTTTTGTTTTACTCAATACATATATGGAATTATATTCTAGGCAATTTTTAAGAAACTCAGAGTGCTATAGTAAATGAGATAGTCCTGACCCAATAGTCATAGACTTTAAAGTTTGGTGAAAATACAAGGAATCCCTTAGGGATTTAAAATAAAGTAAGTTAGCTACAAACTGAGAGCAAGTATAGGTTGTGATAGGGCAACAGAGGAGGAGGATCTAACCAGATACAATGGTTCCAGAATGACTTCACAGAGAAAGTGTTTTAAAACTGAGACTATGAATACATAGCAGAAAGAAAGCATTTTCAAACACATTTCAAGTTACTTTATATACTTCCGAAGAATGCACATGATCTTTAGATTGTGCTTAGCACTGCCCTATAGTGCCTGTCATTGCAAAGCAATGGCGCCATACTGATGGTTCCACTTTGGGCATGCAAAGAAGTCTGGCAGACAATTAATTTCTATTAGTGCCTCAATAAGCTGTTCAGTAGAGTCAATTCCTTGCTTTTATAACCTCCACTGAAAAAGGCTTCTCTGGTTTTGGTTCCTGGGAAATATTAGCTTAAAAAATATCCACAGTTTCTAGGAATTCCCATGTTTATTATTGGCCCATAGTAAGAAAGTAAGCTTTACATAACTTTTAACTATCATATTATTTCAAGAAAGAGAGAAGTCTAGAATAATAGAGACGAGGTTGCCAAAAAAAAAAAAAAAA
>NW_006922774.1:183022-184184 GCF_000298275.1 Orycteropus afer afer
AAAAAAAAAAAAAGAAAAGAAAAAAAGAATCAATGGTATTGAAGGAAGAAGTCTAAGTTGCACTGAAAAAACTGGCAAAGAACAAGGCCCCAGGAATTTACAGAATACCCATTGAGATGTTACAACCAATGGATGGCCCAATGGAGGCACTCACTCGGCTATGCCAAGAGATTTGGAAGACAGCTACCTGGCCAACTGACTGGAAGGAATCCATATTTGTACCCATTCCAAATAAAGGCGATCTCACAGAATGTGGCAATTATTGAACAATATCATTAATATCATATGCAAATAAAATCTTACTGAAGATAATTCAAAAACGGTTGCAGCAGTATATTGACAGAAAACTTACAGAAATGGAAGCTGGATTCAGAAGAGAATGTAGAACAAGGGATATCATTGCTGAGGTTAGATGGATCTTGGCTTGAAGCAAATAATACCAAAAAGATGTTTACTTGTGTTTTACTGACTATTCAAAAGGATTTCATTGTGTGGATCATAACAAACTGTGGATAGCATTGAGAAGAATGGGAATTCCAGAACACTTAATTGTACTTGTGAGGAACCAATACACAGGCCAGGAGGCTGTCATTTGAACAGAACAACAATGGGACACTGCATGGTTTAAAATCAAGAAGGGAGTGCATCATGGTTATATCCATACTTATTTAATCTATATGCTGAGCAAATAATCTGAGAAGTTGGACTATATGAAGAAGAATGTGGTGTCAGGATTGGTGGAAGACTCATTAACAATCTGCGATATGCTTATGACACACCTTTGCTTGCTGAAAGTGAGGATGACTTGAAGCACTTACTGATGAAGATTGAAGAATACCATCTGCAGTATGGATTAATTCTCAATGTAAAGAAAACAAAAATCCTCACAACTGGGCCTATAAGCAGCTTCAAGATAAATGGAGAAAAGATTTAACTTGTCAAAGACTTCACATTGCTTGGTTCTACAATTGACTGCTTGCCAGTGGAAGCAAGAGTAAGGACATCAGATGATGTATAACACTGGGCAAATCTGCTGCAAAGGACCTCTTTCAAGTGCTGAAGAACAAAGTTGTCTCCTTGAGGACTAAGGTGCACCTGACACAAAACATGGTATTTTCAACTGCCTCATACACATGGACAATGAATAAGGAAGACCAAAGAA
>NW_006922774.1:184284-187912 GCF_000298275.1 Orycteropus afer afer
ATGATAAAAATGGGAATGTAAATCTATTGACTTTATATCATTGGTCTTTTCACTAAAATTGCTGTGTTTTATTTTCACAGTGGATTACCTTTCATATCCGAAGTACAATTTAGGAAAAAAACGTTACCAAGAGTGGCTGAACACTTCTCTTTACCTTATAATTTCACTATATTAAACAGTATTTACATTTCATATTACTGTAAAGCATATATGTTGGTCTCCTCAGACAACCCAAATGCATTATCAGCCCAGAAGAAAGGGACCAAAATGCCAAAATGCTTCTTGGAAAGATTATTTCACATAACACAGTAAGGGATGCTTATAACTTCTTTGAATAACACTATTTCTTGTCCCATCCACATTAAATATTATTATTATATACTTACAACATAAGTAAGGATAATTTTCCACCTATATTTCCCTTAGCTCCACTCTCCCTATTTCAATGTGTATTTTAAATTTTGGGTGTTGGTAACACCTACCCTTTGTTTTGTAATCATAATCAAATGTCTCTTGTCTGGTTTATGATTGATTTTTATCAGATGGAAAACAGTACACAGTGTTTATATCATTGTGATTATGTAAATATAATATGATGCAAAGACATTGTTAGGTAAAAGTTATTCTTTTTCTAGGTAGCCTGCTACTGCTACTTTGATTGAATCTTTGTTCAAAACATTTTACAGGGGAGTAAAAGACTAATATTTTATTACCACATTGTACATTGATTTTTATTTTTTTGTTTAAGTTTTGCTATTTATTTGTAGTTAAAGTGTTTTGTGGCCACAGAATATTTCTTCAATTCTTTCAAACATTTGAAATTTATTAAGATACAATTTAAGGCAAAATATCCAGTCAATTATTATATATGTTCAATAGAGTTATGAGGAAATGTTACTTTGCTTATATAGGATATAGAGTTGTAGCTATATCCATTAAATCAAATGTATCAATATATCACTCAAACTTCTACAGAAATTATTATTATTTCTGTATTTTTACACAAATAACACTCATTCTCCATTTGTCTACTGGATCAGGAAAGAACTCAAAGTGAGCATCAGAGTTTTAAAAAAATGTTCACCAAATGAGTTAATACATATAAAATAATTAGCAGAGAACCTGACTTAGAATGTTGTTGCTGTTGTTAAGTGCCATTGAGTTGGTTTCAACTCATAGCAACCCAAGGTACAACAGAAGTAAACACTGTCTAGTCCTGCACTATTGGTACAATGTCATATTTGTGCCCATCATTGCAGCCACTCTGTCAATCTATTTCTTTGAGGGGCTTCCCTTTTTTTTGCTGATCCTCTATTTTACCAAGGATGTTATCCTTCTCCAGGGAATGGTCCCTTCTGACAACATGACCAAAGTAGTCAAGAAGAAGTCTGGCCATTCTCTCTTCCGAGGAGCATTCTGACTGCACTTTTTCCAGGACATATTTATTACTTCTTCTGACAGTCGATGATACTTTCAGCATTCTTTGCCAACACCACAATTCAAAGGCATCAACTCTTCTTCAGTCTTTCTTATTCATTCTCCAGATTTCACATGAATTTGAGGTTATTGAAAACACCATGGTTTGGATCTGGTGCACCTTAATCTTCAAAGAGACATCTTTGTTCTTTAGCACTTGAGAAAGGTCTTTTGTACCACATTTGCTTCCAGAAATGCAAGCTGGATTCAGAAGAGGATGTGGAATGAGGGATATTATTGTTGATGTCAGATGGATCATAGCTGAAAGCAAAACATATCAGAAATATGTATTTGTATGTTTCATTGACTATGCAAAACATTTGATTGTGTGGATCATAAAAAAATAATGGATAAAAATGAGAAGAATGGGAATTCCAGAACACTTAATTGTACTCATGAGAAAACTGTACATAGATCAGGAGGCTTCGTTCAAGCAGAACAGGGGATACTGCATGGTTCAAAATCAAGAAGGGAGTGCATCAGGGTTGTATCCTTTAATCATATTTATTCAACCTGCATGAAGATCAAATAATCTGAGAAGCTGGACTATATGAAGAAGAATGTGGCATCAGGATTGGAGGAAGGCTCATTAAAAACCTGCAATATACAGGTGACACAACTTTCCTTGCTGAAAGTGAGGATGAATTGAAGCACTTCATGATGAAGATTAAAGACTATAATATGCAGTATGGATTACACTTCAATATAAAAAAAAAATCCTCACAACTGGTCCAATAAACATCTTCATGATGGATGGAGAGAAGATCAAAGTGGTCATGGACTTCATATTACTTGGTTCTACAATCAACCATGTGATCTACTATGCTGAGAATGACAATTTGAAGATGAATGGTGTGACATTCATCATTGCAAAGGATGTTTCAAGATTTGTCTTGAAGTACAATGCTGTCAGTGATAGGGTAATTACAAGGAAGACCAGTTAATACTACTATTATTCAAATTTACCCACCAACCAATAAAGCCAAAGGTGAAGAAATAGAAGATTTTTATCAACTTCTGCAGTCTCAAATTGACCAAAAATTCAATCAAAATGTGTTCATTATCACTGGTTAAAGGAATGCAAAAGTTGGAAACAAAGAAGAATCACCGGTAGTTGGAAAATTTGGCCTTGGTGAGAGAAATAACGCTAGAGACACCATGATAGAATTTTGCAAGAACAACGACTTATTCATTGCAAATATCTTTTTTCAACAACACAAATGGGTGCTATACATATGGACTTCACCAGATGGAGTACATAGGAATCAGATTGACTATATCTGTGGCAAGAGGTGATAGAGAAGTTCAATATCTTCAGCCAAAACAAGGCCAGGAGCTGATTGTGGAACAGACCATCAACTGTTCATATGCAAGTTCAACTTGAATTTGAAGACAATTAAAACAGTCCATGAGTGCCAACATATGACCTTGAATATATCCCTCTTGAATTGAGAGTCCATCTAAAGAATAGATTTGATGCATTGAACACCAGTGACAGAAAACCAGAAGAATTGTGGGATGACATCAAGAGCATCATCCGTGAAGAAAGCAAGAGGTCCTTAAAAAGATGAGAAAAAAAGAAAAGACCAAAATGAATGTCAGAAGAGACTCGGAAACACGCGCTTGATCAGAGAGTAGTTAAAGCAAGTGGAAGAACTACAAGATAAAAGAGCTGAACAAAAGATTTCAAAGAGCAGCTCAAGAGACAAAGCCAATTATTATAATGAAATGTGCAAAAACCTGGATTTAGAAAACCAAAAAGGGAGAAGATGCTTGGCATTTTTCAAGCTGAAAGAACTGAGGAAAAAAATTAACCCTTGAGTTGCAATACTGAAAGATTTTATGGGCAAAATATTGAATGATGCAAGCAACATCAAAAGAAGCAAGGAATACATAGAGTCATTATACTAAAAAGTCCTGGTCAATATTCACCCATTTCAGGAGGAGGCATGGGTTCAAGAATCAATGGTATTGGGGGGCAAGATGGCGGACTAGGCAGAAGGATTGCACAGACCCTCTTCAACAAAGAAAATGGAAACCAATTAACACAGAACAGAAGATAATCTTGGACCCTTGAGCCTTGAAGGAAAGGATGCAGATTTGGACTAAACCCCAACTAGCAGAAGAATTTGCGTGAAAATACCAAAAAAAA
>NW_006922774.1:195731-199314 GCF_000298275.1 Orycteropus afer afer
GAGAATGGCCAGACTTCATCTCACCTACTTTGGTCATGTTATCAGAAGGGACCATTCCCTGGAGAAGGATGTCATGCTTGGTATGGTGGAGGGTCGATGCAAGAGGAAAAGGCTCTCAACGAGATGGATTGACATGGTGGCTGCGGAGTTGGGCTCAAGTATAGCAAGGATTGCAGAGCTAGCGCAGGACTGGGCAGTGTTCGTTCTGCTGTGCATAGAGTCACTATGAATCGGAGATAACTGGACGGCACCTAACAGCAACAACAATCAACACCAATGGAAGCAACAGTCAAGACATGAAACAACATATTGCATTGGGCAAATCTGCTGCAAAAGACCTTTTTCAAGTGATGAAGAGCAAAGATGTCTCTTTCAAGAATAAGGTGTGCCTAACCCAAGCCATGGTATTTTCAATTGTCTCTTATGCCTGTGAAAGCTGGACAATGAGTAAGGAAGACCAAAGAAGAGATGATGCCTTTGAATTGTGGTGTTGGAGAAGAATGGTCAGAGTACCATGGACTGCTAAAAGGACTAACAAATCTGTCCTGGTAGAAGTGCAGCCAGAATGCTCCTTGGAAGCAAGAATGGCCAGACTTCACTTCACCTACTTTGGTCATGTAGTCAGAAGGGACCATTCCCTGGAGAATGATGTCATACTTGGTAAAGTGGAGGGTGAACAAAAAAGAGGAAGGCCCTCAATGAGCTGGATTGACACCATGGCTGCAATGATGGGCTCACGCATAGCAAGGATTGTGAGTCTGGAACAGGACCAGGTGGTATTTTGTTCTGCTGTGCATATGGTCACTATGAGTTGGAAATGACTCGACAACACCTAACAGCAATACAACAACAATCCCAAAATTTTGAAAGTACATATCCTTTTAATTTTATTGGTAATAAAGTTTGCCATTTCTATTAACAGGCTTACAAGAGTATTGAATATGCTATGGACTGCCAGAAGAATGAACAAATCTGTTTTAGAAGAAATACAGCCAGAATAATCCTTGTAAGCAAGGATGGCAAGAGTTTGACTCACTTTGGAAACAGCATTAGCAAAGACCAATTGATAGTAAAGAATGTTCTGTACGAGAAAAGAGAGGATCAACAAAAAGGAAGAAATCTTTCTATGAGATGAACTGACACAATAGCCAAAGCAATGGACTCAAACATAACAATTGTGAATTTGGGGCAGGACCAGGCAATATTTGGTTCTGTTATCCACAGGGTCACTATGAGTCAAAGCCAACTCCATGGACCCTAACAACAACTTATATTTTCTTTTACCAGCTTCAGAAATAAACCAGTGACTATAAGTTTTCTTCTGTGAAACATTAAAATTAGGTTATTCTAGTTTGCTCCCAACTCTATTTATACATCTAAGTTCTTACCTTTGTGCTCAGTCAATTTTAATTATTTTTTGTATAATTTTTTAACATACAGCTCTTATTTCTTGACTGGTGACACTTTCTATTTTAAAACCATAATTAACATAATCACTGAGACTTATTTTAATTTTAAAGCAATGCTTACCCTCTGCAAATTCTTTTATACAATGATAATTTGTTGTTAAGATCTTTATTTTGACATATCTCACATTTGGAAGTTTCACACAATTAAGTAGATCTCTTGTTCTTTCTACACTGCTCTAGATTCTAGCAGCCACAAGTTTAATATAACACATAAGTAATTAGTGTCTCTGGAAATTTTGTGTCTATGTATGTTTGCATTTTCTAGGAAGAAAGTCATTAGCTATCATTAAATTTTCAAAGTAATATATTTGAAAAGTGATTCCTAATATATGGTCCAAGAATATATAGGAAGCTTAGAGGTTATTATAAAATGTATTCAAATCTATGTGAACATATATATACTAATAGTAAAAGTATTATGAAAAATATTTAATATTTTCATGTTAAAGGAAAACACTTATAATCCAATTTATTAGAAGATTTCATTGCCAACAGACCTCTGCATTCTGTTTGCTAGTTGAAAACAAATCCATCTGCTGATTGAAATGTAACATATTTTACTGAATGCATGTTTTTATATTATTTTTTTCTTTTAGATTTTTTTAAAAACTTTTTATTGTGATATAGATGACAGTTAACAGAGCAAATTGGTTTTCTATTTAATAATTCATAGATATTTTGATTTGTGACATTGACTAAAATCTCCACAATGCAACCACATTCTTCCCACTTCATCCCTGTGTTTACCATTTCCATTTTTCCTTCTTTCTTATCTTTTTTTTGCCTTTGGTTCTTTATCCTTGAGCAAATCCTGCCCTTTTAATTTCCTATTGTTGGTGGTTCTGAGGACTGTGTGCCTCCATGGCATTGTTGTTCACCTCATAGTCTTATCTATTGTTTGGAAGGCAGTTGAATCATGGGAGTGAGTTCAGTTCCAGCCTTGAAAGTTGACTAAGGGCCATAACCATGAGGATTCCACCAATCTTGATAAGACCAGTAAGACTGTTTTGTTTTATTAATTGGAGTTTCATTGCACATTTTTCTCCCTTTCTCTCCAGGATCTCCTATTATGATATCTTTCAGAGCAGTCAGGAATGGTAACCAGGAACCTTCTATTTCTTCTGCTCTCAGACTTGTGGAAGTTGTGGCTCACATAATCCATTAGTCCTTTGGACTAATTTTTTCCTTGCATCTTTGATTTTCTTCAATTCTCTATTCAATGGCTGGGAGAGACTAATAGCTGCCCTTAGATGGACACTCACAAGCTTGTAAGTCCTCTGTTGTTATTCACCAAAGTAGAATATAGAACTTTGTCTTTGTGGACTATGTTATGCCAATTGAATTTGATGTCAACTGGTGTCCCTGAGACTATGATCCTGATCCCCAGGCCCAGTAACTCACTCCCTCAAGGCATTTAGTCATGACTAAGATGCTTTCATAACTTTGCCTCCTGTATGCTCTACTATATTCATGGATATATTTACAGCACATACAAATATATATGTAAAAATATCCTATGTCAAATCTATACATATTAGGGGGTTTAGTCCCATTTGCCTTCTACATCTATTCAGTCTGCATGTCAATATGTATACATTTACTCAGAGTTTACCATTACTGAACATTTTGATCAAAGATTTTAAAGAATAATCCTGACCAAAAGGGGGAGAATGTAGAATATATTTTCAAATTCTTGTGATCTCTATACTTTCTGGAGCCATGAAAGCTGGATAAATTATTGAAACTATTTCTGAGATAATCTTTAAACCTTAAGCCAAAAAGTTTCCCTGAATTCTTCTTAAAAACAAAAACAAAAATATTTTAGCTTAACTACTAAAGAATATCTGCCTTGATCACTGTAGTCTTTCAAGATCTATCTATATGGAATCAAATTGACAAGAGCAACTCAAAAGACAGAAACCAGAGAGGGCTTTGAGAATGGTAATAAGGGGTGAACAGCACAAAAAAAGGGAGATGAGAATGGATGCTCAACTGGAACAATATAATCAATGTCACTGAATTGTACATGTAGAAACTGCTGAATTGGTGTGTGTTTTGCTGTTTATATTCTCAACAACAAAATATAACTCTATTTTCCATATAAAAAAAATATT
>NW_006922774.1:199770-201093 GCF_000298275.1 Orycteropus afer afer
CTTTCATTGAAATATTATATTCAGTACTTCTCTTTGAATTAGCGGCAAGCAATAAAGCATTCTTCTTTCACCTATAACCAAAATATCTTTGCCAGCCTATTTTCTAATAGTGGTCTGTAGTGAAGATATTGTTTGCTTCACAAATTATTTCATCCTGATACCAAACCCTATTAGATACTTCAGAAAGTCTGTGTTTGTAGCTTTTCTGAGGGGGCAGTGGAACACATAGTATTATTCTTCTGATGTAAGCTGGGCCAGTTAGACAAAAAAAAATTAGGAATGGGCCTTAGAGACTCCAGATGATCTCTGTTGGGTTCTCTATGGCAGCCATGTTTGACCATATGCATTGAAAATCAATGAAGCTTAGTTTTCAGAGAGAGAAAAAATATACACTTCTGCAGAAAGGTAGCCTAGTGCCTAAGATACTTGACTGCTAACCAGAAGGTGGCGGTTCAAACCCACCAGCTACTCCTTGGAAAGAAGATGGGGCAATCTACTTCCATAGTGATACTGTCTCAGAAACTCAAAGAGGGGTCGCTATGAGTTGGGTCCAACTTGACAGCACATAACAACAATAACATACCTCTGACCACCACTCATCTGTCAGTTTGTCATTCTGCGGTGCCTTGTGTGTTTCTGTGAAGCTGGAGGCTATGCCACTGGTATTTGAAATACCAGTGGGGTCACCCATGGTGGACAGATTTCAGTGGAGCTTCCAGAGTAAGACAGACTAAGAAGGAAGGGCCATCCACTTCTCAAAGAACTAGCCAGTGAAAACTTTATGAATATCAGTGAAGCACTGTCTGATACACTAGGAAGGGTTTCATTCTGTTGTACATAGGGTCTCTATGAATTGGAGCCAACTCAACAGCTCCTAACAACAACAACAACAACATACCTCTGATGTTATTTAAGGAGAGGTACCTCAGTTCCCTGATTTCCAATTTCAGAATGTAGCCTCTTGTTAGTCCTAGCTGTACCAAATTCCATCACAGATTATTTGAAAAATAGTTCTGTATATTGAAAACAAACAAATAAAACACACATATTATAGTTAGTTCACATGGGTTCTGTCCTTTGTATCTAAACGATACCTGTCAAAGTCATAATACATCATCAAATATACTTGCCAACAGACTAAGCCTGGCAAAAAAAGACTAGAGCAAGTCTTGGACACATAATGTATATTTATAAATATTTACTGATTGTTATATATATGTTGTTGTTGTTACGTGCTGTCGAGTGGGACAGGACTCATAGCAACCCCTACTTGGGTTGCCGAGGCAGTATCACTATGGAAGTAGATTGCCCAACCTTCCTTCC
>NW_006922774.1:201232-202383 GCF_000298275.1 Orycteropus afer afer
AATCCTACTTCCATAGTGATACTGCCTCGGAAACCCAAGGAGGGGTCGCTATGAGTCGGGTTTGACTCGACGGCACATAACAACAACAACAGCAAAGGTCTATTTAAAGAGAGGTGGCCAAATATGTTTAAATTAATGTTTATAGATCATTAAATACTTTACAGAGGATGTAGATGGAAACAGAAGTGAGTTGAAGCCTGAGTCAATGAAAAGTGAAGACAGATTGGAAAAAAACATAAAAACAATTCACTGGAAAGCTATTGTTACTGAAATAATCCCACCTTTTTCCATTTCCTGATCAGATGTTACTGTCTACTTAAACTAGAACTCATCAAAATGGCATCATTAATTACCACTGGAAATTGATTACTTTCTACTTCCAGTAATGGCTCCTTGGATCAGGGATTGACATATAACTCAAGGTCAGTTTATTGTTTGATGTGTAAGCAATTAGATTCTCTATGTAGAAAATCTGAACTTAGCATCTAGTCAGTTTATAGTAGATGTTTGAGGTAAAAAAAAAATGTCATGGAAAATCAGGGTTAACTTTAGGGCCTATCAAAGCCAAATTTAAACCTAGGTTATAAAATAAAACTAGGAGTTTATTCATTCTTTTTTTGATGGGCACTCAGGTTGTTTCCACTTTTTTTCTATTGTGAATAATGCTGCAATGAACATGGGTGTGTATACATTTTTCATGTCATGGCTCTTATTTCTATAGTACCTACGAACAATAGAATAATACACAATATTAAAAAATACTGATGATTCTGTGAAAAGCCTCATAACATAGATGAACATGGAAGATATTGTGCTGACTGAAATAAGCCAATCACAAAAGTGAAAATATTGTATAAGACAACTATTATAAAATGTCAAGAAAAGGTTTTCATACGAAAAGAAACATTCTTTTATGGTTACCAGAGATGGAAGGGGAAGGGAGGCAAAATCATTAACTAAAGTCTAGACATGTATTAATTTGGGTGAAGGGAAAGGCAATATACAATAAGAGGGAGGTCTACAAAATGATCAAGACAAAGAAAGACACTTGTTGTTGTTGTTGTTGTTGTTATTTGCCATTGAGTCAGCCCCGACTCATAGAGACCCCTCCTTGGGTTTCCGAGGCAGTATCACTACGGAAGTAGGATTGC
>NW_006922774.1:202728-204820 GCF_000298275.1 Orycteropus afer afer
CTAAACAGCGGCCCTGCCAGCCAGGGGCCTCAATGAGGACTGCACTGGTGGCTGGTGAATAAAAGGAGAAACAGCAAAGAAGAAGGCAAACTGACCTGTGGACTTTTGGCTGTCCTGAGGGTGAAGCCATTTTGAATATTTACAAGTGGTTTGAACATTTGGGATCTTTAAAGCAACACCGTTTTTTCAGATTCCACGGACATAAGAATAGGCTCCACTTGCCAGGAAAAGCAAGGGCATACTGGATACTGAGGACAGGAAATGTGTGATATCCCCCTTGTTACTTTTATACCCCACATCCTCTTGGTGAATGGAGGTGAAGCCATACCTCACTCCCACCCACTTTCTGGACAGGCAGGTAGTCCTTCTCAGTTTGTTTCCTCTGACAAAGTCTGAGTGCACTGCCCTGCCCAACTCAGATTTTTCTTTTCAGTTTTTTTATTTTTGTTTATTTTAAAATATCATTTTTTTTCTTCCTTTTAACTGTTTTCTTTCTTCTTCCCATCCTAGGTTCTAATTTCCTGTGTTTTCCTTCTTCCCTTTTCCTGGTTCACATTTTTTTTAATTTCTTGTGGTTCTCCCCATTGCTGGTTTTTATTTT
The DNA here is from genome assembly GCF_000298275.1 of Orycteropus afer afer. Lineage (NCBI taxonomy): Eukaryota > Metazoa > Chordata > Mammalia > Tubulidentata > Orycteropodidae > Orycteropus > Orycteropus afer. The sequence continues at coordinate 203,330 of NW_006922774.1, forward strand.
TGCATTTTTCCCATTTTTTTCTTCATCATTCTCCTGCCCTACCTCTTTTCTCTTATTCCCCCTACCCAGATATTATGTTTCTTTTTTTTTCCCCTTTCTCTATTCATATTTCTCTTGGATTTTTAACATATTTCTTTAAATATTTTCTCACATTTCTTGCCTTTCTTCTTTTTCTTTTGTCTTTTTTTTTTTTTTTTTTGGTAATTGTTCCTGTGTGTATGCAGTGTCTGTATTTTGCTCTCTTGCTTTTACTTTTTGATTAATTTTGGATTGTTGTTTTTATCTAAATGAGTGGGAGACAGCAAGCATGTCCATACAACCCAACCACACCGACACCTCCTGCAGCTCCACTTACTGAGTGAGGGTCAGCACTTTCTTCTGTACCAACTGATCAACAATACACAACCACCAAGAAGAGCCTGGCTCATCTTTTACTGCTCTTCACAAACAGTTAACAGAAATCTGTGGAGCCATTCTCATTTTCTATCACACACACAGCAGGAGACAGGTGACGAGTGTATAAATGCTGTCAACTAGTGAATACAGGAGCACAGTACCCTACTTACTCAGATACATTAAAAAAAAAAAGAAAGAAGGAAAACAAAAATATTGGGAGAATCACTTCAACATACAATCACTGATTAAATATAAATACAACAACATAACAATTTGTCAGAGAAAACAGACCATCACTGTCCACACAAAGAAGCAAGATAAAGCAGTAGAAACAAGGGAGCAGGATATAGACCCAAAACACATCCCTGAGGAAGAAACAGCATTGACACTCCCTGATAAGGAATTCAAAAGAATTATACTTAGGTACCAGGATTGAGAGACAGATAAAGGAAAACACTGACAAAATTAAGTAAAACAAAGACAAAACCCTAAAACATTTTCAGAAAAAAAAAAAGAACAAAATGACAAAATAAAGAAAAATTAGAAATGATACAAAATCTACAGATAGAAACAGAAGATTAATACTAAATTTTCAGAGAGAGATAACACATTGAAAGGACAAAGGAGTAGAACTGAATCAATGAAAGACAGAATTAATGATATTAAAGGCAAATACCTGAGTACTTTTTGGAAAGGGACCAATCAGAAAAAAGATCAAAACAAAATGAAAAATACCTAAGGTTCATATGGGATAACTTCAAAAGGAATAATCTATGTGTAATTGGAATTCCAGAACAGGAAGAGACAAATAAAACCACAGAGAAAATTGTCGAAGATTTGTTGGAGGAGAATTTTCCTGGTATGGTGAAAGATGAGACTATATCCATTCTGGAAGTCCAACAAACCCCAAAAATGATAGATCCCAAAAGAAAATTACCAAGACATCAAACTCATCAAAACCAAAGACAAAAAAAAAGAATCCTGAAAAATGGACAGGAAAAATGAAAAGCTACCAATAAAGACAACCATTAAGTATAAGCTCTGATTTCTCAGCAGAAACCATACAAGCGAGAAGGCAATGGGATGGTATATATA
>NW_006922774.1:204920-206600 GCF_000298275.1 Orycteropus afer afer
GGAAAAAGTAGCATAGTTAAAAACTTTCTAAATGGTGAGGAACTTAAGAGAGTTGTAAGATAGAATGGACTGTTCTAACCTTGGGGAGAAAATTGTAAATCACAGGGTAACCTCAAAGAAAAATAATACACCTGTGTTAGACTGGGTTCTCTAGAGAAACAAAGCCAGTAAAGCTTATATAGAGAGAGAAAGAGAAATTTATCTTAGGAAAATGGATCACACACTTATAGAAGCTGGCAAGTCCAAAGTTCTTGGATCAAATGTCAAGCTGGAGGCTTTTCCCAACTCTTGCAGCTACAGGGGCTGAGGAGCTCAAGGTTGGAAGGCAGTTTACTGGCTGTTGACTCCAACAAATGATGAATCCAAGATCTCCAGGCCGAATGGTGGGTTGTTCACTCACAGACAGTTCTAAACAGCACAACAGAATCCCGATCCACAAAAGACTGTCTCTTTTCCCAGGATGCCCATAATTGTACTGGAAGCAGGCCACTCCCCTAGGGAATTGCCCTTTCAACGGATTGGCTGCTCAAAACATATTCACCTGATCCCATCATGGGAATAACCACATCACAACTGCTTAAACCACACAGAATTGTGGTCCAGCCAAGTTGACACACAGCTCCAACTATCACAAAACCTTCACATCACAATAAAAAAGAGCACAAGCACAAATATTTAATAAATACTAAAACAACAGCAACAAAGGAAATGATAGCATGATTCATACAAAAAATGAGGTCAGCACATAACTGGAACAAAGAAAGCAGGAACAGCACAAAAAAACACATAACAAAATGACAGCAACAAATTCATACTTGTTGATAACTACACTAAATGTAAATGGATTAAATGCACCACTCAAGAGATGGACAATTGCACATTTGATAAGAAAACATAATCCATCAATATGCTGTCTACAGAGACACAACTTAGTGAGAAACAAAAAAATCGACAAAAACAAAGTTTTGAAAAGGTATATCAAGCAAATGGCAACTAAAAAAGAGCAGGAGTGGCAATATTAATTTATGATTAAACTGACTTTTAGATAAAAACCACCAAAAGAGACAAGGAAGAAGATTATAAAATGATTAAAGGATCAATCAAGCAAGAAAATATGACCATAATAAACATCTATGGAACCAATGAAAGAGCCCCAAAATACACAAATTTGACTTTAAAAGAGATGAAAAGGCAAATAGATGACTCCACGGTCATAGTAGAAGACTTTAATACTGCACTTTCAATGAAAAATAGACCTAGAAAGAAACTAAACAAAGATGTATAAGAACTAAGCAATACAATCCAGCAACCTGACCTTATAGACATCTATAGAGCATTTCACTCAACAACAGCACAATATACATTCCTTTCCAGTGCACATGGAATATTCTCCAGGATACACCATATGTTAGGCCATAAAGCAAGCCTTAATAAATTTAAAAACATTGAAACACTGTAAAATATCTGAGATCACAATGCTATAAAATTAGGAATCAACAATAGGAAGAATAATGGAAAAAGAGCAAGCAATGGAAACTGAACAATACCCTCCTTAAGAACAACTGGGTACTACCCAAAGCAATCTATACATCCAATGCAATCCCAACTCTGATACCATCAACATTCATTAGGGATATGGAAAAACCAATCACTAACTTTATATGGAAAGGAAAGAGACCT
>NW_006922774.1:209879-211013 GCF_000298275.1 Orycteropus afer afer
CTGAGTGAAGAGATGCCTCTAGCTTCAGTGGGCTGGGAGCAAGAGGCAGAGCTGAAGCCCAAGGTCGAGGGGCTTTCACACAGCCCCTAGAGCCTAGCACTTGGAACTTGGACTTCTAGCCTCCTGAACTGTAAGAAAATAAACTCCTGTTTGTTCAAGCCATCCCATTTGTGGTATATTCTTGTCAGAGTGGCACTAGGTAACCAAAATACTATATATAAAAAAAAAATAGTTGGGAATAAATCTTACCAGGGACACAAAAGACTACTTCAAGAAAACTAAGAGATCTACATAAATGAAAAACATACCATGCTTGTGGATAGGAAGATTGAACATTATGAAAATGTCAATTCTACCCAAAGCAATATATGCATTCAATGCAATCTCAAAACAGATACCATCAACATTCCTTAAGATATGGAAAAAACAGTCACTAACTTTATATGGAAAGGAAAGAGACCTTGGATAAGCAAAGCACTATTGAAGAAGAAGAACAAAGTAGGAGGTCTCACACTGCCAAATCTCAAAACATACTATACAGCCACAATAGTCAAAACTGCCTGGTATTGGTAAAACGACAGACACATAGACCAGTGGAATAGAAATGAGATTCCGGAAATAGATCCATCAACCCATGGTCAGTTGATCTTTGACAAAGGGCTGAAATCCATTCAATGGGGAAGAGATTGTCTGTTTAATAAATGGTCCTGGCAAAACTGGATATCCATTTTCAGAAAAATGAAACAAGATCTCTACCTTACACTGTACACAAAAACTAACTCCAGATGGATCAAGGACTTCAATGTGGAACTTAAAAGTATAAATTTTCTTAAGGAAAAACTAGGGGCAAATTTAGAAGCCATAGTATATATCATAGGAACCTTGGTAGCATAGTGCTTAAGGCATTTGTCTGCTAACCAGAAGGCTGGTGGTTCAAAAGCACCAGCCACTCCTTGAAAGGAAAGTTGGGTAATCTATTTCTGTAGTGATACCTCCTTCTAAACCCAACTTTATGGCAGTGGGTTTGGTTTTAATACATATCATAAATAGACTATCAAGTATAACCCAAAATGCACAAACACCAAAAGATCAAATTGATAAATGGGACCTTCTAAAAATTAAATTTTTATGTGC
>NW_006922774.1:211323-213015 GCF_000298275.1 Orycteropus afer afer
AGACAGAAAATAACAAATGCTGGTGAGGATTTGGAAATATTGGGATCCTCATACACTGCTGGTGGAATTGTCAAATAATACAACCAATGTGGAAAGCAGTATGGTGATTCCTTTAAAATAGGAATTAGAAATACCGTTTGACCCAGCCATTCCATTACTAGCATATATCCTAAAGAAGTGAGAGCAAGACAAGAACAGATCTATGGACACTGTCTATGTTCATTTCAGCACTATTTACAATATCCAAAAGATGGAATCAACCTCGATGACCACCAACAGAAGAATGGATAAGCAAACTATTTTACATACAAACAACGGAATACTATGCAACCTTAAAGAATAACATAGAATCTGCAAAACATCGCATAATGTGGATGAACTTGGAGAACATTATGCTGAGTGAAATAAGTCTATCACAGAAGGACAAATATAGTATTAGTCCTTTATTGTAAATAGTCAAGGAGAGGTTTATATATGGAAGGAAATGTTCTTTGTTGGTTACCGGGGGTGTGAAGGGAGGAGAGGAAACACTGTTAGATAGGTGAAGACAAGTATTGATTTGTGTGAAGAGAAGGACAGTGTACCAAATGTGAGTGATCAACACAGTGGCATTGAGGGAGAAGACATAGAGAGGTGTATGGGAGGTAGAGATAACAAAGATGAACCTCTTTCCACATACAGTACTGTGTTGTCAGTGAAGGCAAACGTGGATATATGGTAAATAGATGGGTAGACAGGCTGAACTATTAGGCATGTCTATGCAGGGTGAGTGTGCCCAAGACCATGCATAGGATTAGCAGACAATGTTTCTACAAGTACATTGGTATGTTTTGTAAGAATTCCCAGGTATATAATAGAGCTGACAAGGGACAAAGTTGTAGTCACTTCTTGGTCATAGCCAGCTACCCAGAGGGAGTGAGTAGTTGGACCCGTGAGCTTGGGACCATAGTTGCAGGGGACATCAAGCTCAATTGGCATAACATACTACCTGAAACATTGTTCCACATCCTACTTTGGTGAGTGGTGACCGGGACCTTAAAAGCTTACAAGTGGTCATCTAGATGCAATGATGGGTGTCTCCTCATCCAGAGCAAAGAAGAACAAAGAAAACCAAAGGTACATGGAAACAATAGTCTAAGTGACTGGTACACCACGTGATCTTCAGCTTATATGACTATGATACGAGAAAAACTAAATGGTGCCCAGTTACCAATGTCAGCCACTCAAAGGGGGATCTATGAAGGAGATACTGGATAGAATGGGAGAAAAATGTGAAACAAAACTCAAAATCAGTAACAAAACAAAAAGGGACCAGGTTTGGTGGTCTGATAGAGCCTGATGGAACCAATGAGACTATGGCCCCTAGCTACCCTTCAGGTCTGGAATTGAACCCACTCCTATGTCTTCCAGTCAAACAAAAGACTGACATATGAGCTGAACATTTACAATAGGTAGATACATTTACAGTAGGTAGAGATCATGAGAGAATAGAAGGGCTGTGTATGTTCAGGAAGACAGCTCAGGGGGCAGGAATGCATGGGAGGGAAGGACTCAGGGAACAGGTAACTATGATGAGGAAGTGGGAAGAGAGCTATTGGATTGTGGGAAATTTCAGTCAATGTCATGAGAAAAAATGTATATGCACTGCTGTATGGAAAGTGAATTTGCTCTGTAAACTTTCACCAAATCACA
>NW_006922774.1:213160-213938 GCF_000298275.1 Orycteropus afer afer
GAGTAGCCTTCCAAAAGAGTCTGGGTAGAAGCTAGATACATGGTTGCATGTGCCCAGAAGGGTGTCAGACCCATGCCATTGAATCACTATTGGTAAGATACAGTCTCTGCTCCCAAAAGTACAGATCCCTTGTGAATATGAGCAAAACCTCACTTCACCACCTCAAAGCTGGTGGCTAGGGAAGTCCCACCCAGATTCCCCTACCACGTCCCCCACAGAGTAGCCAATCTTAGCAACCCACTCTAAACAGATAGACCCAGGGCCTGTGTCTCTCCCTTCCAGCACTTGATTCACTGACTGATCTTTGTCACACTGAGCACAAGAGGCATACAACCTGAAGCCTTCTCTCTTGGAGGTGCCTACTCTTTCCAGCCACCTGTCACCTCTTTTGGCCCACACCCAGTTGACCTGTGGTTTGAGCCACAACTGCCTACTCCCAGGGTTGTTGGCTGAGTATAACTACAAATGTCCTACCTCTTCAGGTTCCTTATTTTTTTTCCCTTTTCTTTTCCTCAATTTTCTTTCTTTCCATCTGTCCATTTCTCCATATTCCTTCTTTTTTTCTTTTTCTTCTCAGGTTTTTTGTTTTGTTTTAATATGTTTACTTCTCTATCTAGTTTGATGAGGACAATAACTCACCACTAGTGAGACATATCTACTGCACTGACCTCCTTACCCAATGGATGAGCACTACCCCCCCCCCGCACCACTGGATCAATGACAGATGGTAGACAACACTTACTAATCTCAACAGAAGCTTCTCTTCATGACCTGCATC
>NW_006922774.1:215251-220090 GCF_000298275.1 Orycteropus afer afer
AGAGGTAAAAAAAAAATGTCAAAGACCTGCTAAAAGAAAACTTGCCCAATATTATGAAAGACAAAAAAAATCTATCCAAGAACTCAACCAACCCCCTACATGATAGACCCCAAGAGAAAGTCACCAAGATACATCATAATTAACTTTCTAAAATCAAAGACAAAGAAAGAATCTTGAAAGCACCAACTCAGGAAAAATGAAATGTTACCTACAATGGGCAACCAATAAGACTAGTCTCTCTGATTTCTCTGCAGAAACCATGCAAGCAAGAAGGCAATGGGAAGGTATATATAAAACCTTGAAAGAGAAAAAATTTCAACCAAGAATCATATACCCAGCAAAATTGTCCCTCAAATGTGCTGGTGAAATTAGGACATTTCTAGAGAAACAGAAATTAAGGGAATTCATAAAAACCAGACAGACTTTACAAGAAATGCTAAAGGGAATCCTTCAGACAGAAATCAACAGTGGAAGACAATGACCTAAGATAAAGACACATGACAACACCATCCAGAAACAAACCCAGAAAAGGAATTTTCAAAACTAAAATAAGCTTACAAAATGGAAAATAGAGAACCAGCAGCATGAATCTGTAAATGACAACAACTACAAAGCAAAAAGTGGGAATATATAGTATAATTAAAGAACTTTCAAATGAAGAGGAAGTTAGGAAGATATCAATATAAAACAGACTGTTCTAAACTTAGGAAGATAAAACTTACTACAGGGTAACAACAAAGAAAATTAATAATTATTAGAACCAACATAAAGGAGCTATGGCAGTTCAAACTCACCAGCCACTCCACAGAAGGAAGATGAGGCAATATACTTCCGTAAAGATTTACTGCCTTGGAAACCCAAAGGGAGATGCTATGAGTTGGAATCGACTTGATGGCAGTGGGTTTGGTTTTTTTACTTTTACCAAAATAAGGAAATAGAAAATCATAAGAACTCAGTAAACACAAAATCAACAATGAAGAAAAGGAAACCAAAAACGAAATGAATTCAGCACAGAAAAAATTAAAAACTTAGAAGCCATTCAGACCACAAAAGAATGACAGCAGTAAATTAATATCTATCACTAATTACACTGAATGTAAATGGATTAAATGCACCTGTCAAGACAAAGTGAGTGGCCGAACGGACAAAACAAGAGGATTTATCAATATTCTGCCTACAAGACACTTACCTTGTTGTTGATGTTGATGTTGCTGTTGTTGTTATGTCTCTTTGAGTCAGCTCCGACTCATAGCGACCTTATGTACAACAGAACAAAACACTGCCTGGTGCTGTGCCAGTCTCATGATCCCTACTATACCTGAGCCCATCACCACAGCCAGGTTCAGTCCATCTCATTGAGGGCCTTCCCCTTTTTTGTTGACCCTCCACTTTACCAAGCATGACATCTTTCTCAAGAGAATGGTCCATTCTGACAACATGATCAAAGCAGATGACACAAAGTCTGGTCATTCTATATTCCAAGGAGCATTCAGGCTGCACCTCTTCCAGGATGGATTTGTTAGTTGTTTTAGCAGTCCACGGTACCTTCAGCATTCTTCACCAATACCACAGCTCAAAAACATCAACTTTTCTTCTGTCTTTTTTATTCATTGACCAGTTGTCACATGCATATTAGGCAATTGAAAATACCATGGCTTGGGTTAGGCACATTTTAGTCTTCAAGGAGTTAACCTTGATCTTCAGCACTTGAAAGAGGACTTTTGCAACAGATTTGCCCTATGCAGTATGTTTTTTGATGTCTTGACTACTGCTTCCTTTGGTGTTGAATGTGAAACCAAGTAATAGGAAATGTTTAACAACTTCAAACTTTTCTCCATTTACAGGGATGCTGCTTATTGGTCCAGTGGTGAGGATTTTTATTTTATTCATACTGAGGTGTAATCCATATGGCAGACTGTAGTCTTTAATCTTCATAAGTAAGTGCTCCAAGTCATACTCACTTTCAGCAAACAAAGTTGTGTCATCTGCATATCTCAGGTTATTAAAGAGCTTTCTTCCAATCCTGATGCCATATTCTTCTTCATATAGTCCAGATTCTCCAATTATTTCCTCAGCATATACATTGGATAAATATGATGAAAGGATACAACCCTGATTCACTCTTCCTGATTTTAAACCATGCAGTATCCCCTTGATCTGCTTGAATGACAGCCTCCTGGTCTATGCACAAGTTCCTCATGAGTACAAATAAGTGTTCTGGAATTCCCATTCTTCTCAATGTTATCCACAATTTGTTATAATCTACACAATCAAATGTATTTGAACAGTCAGTAAAACACAAGTAAACATCTTCCTGGCATTCTTTGCTTTCAGTCAAGATTCATCTGACATCAGATATGATATCCCTCACTCTACATGCCCTTTTGAATCCAGCTTGCATTTCTGGAAGTTCTCTGTCATTATACTGCTGTAACCATTTTTGAATTATTTTCAGTAAGCTTTTACTTGTATATGATATTAATGATATTATTCAATAATTTCCACATTCTGTGGGATCACTTTTCTTTGGAATGGGCACGAATATGGATCTCTTCCAGTCAGTTGGCCAGGTAGCTGTCTTCCAAATCTCTTGGCATAACCAAATGAGTGCCTCCAATGAGGCATCCGTTTGTGGAAACATCTCAGTGGGGATTCTGTCAATCCCTGGAACCTTGTTCCTTGCCAATTCCTTCAGGGCAGCTTTGACTTCTTCCTTCAATACCATTGGTTCTTGGTCATATGACACCTCCTGAAATGGATGGTCATCTACCAATTCTTTTGGTATAATGACTGGGCATTCCAGCCATCTTCTTCTAATGTTTCCTGCATCATTCAAACAGTTCTTTCAGGTTGAGAAATGCTGAGTGTATTCTTCCCTTTTGGTTTTCTAATTCCAGGTCTTTGCACATTTTATTATAATAATTGACTTTGTCTTCTCAAGCTGCTCTTTGAAATCTTCTGTTCAGCCTTTTATTCTGTTGATTCTTCCATTTGCTTTATCTACTTTCCACTCAAGGATAAGTTTCAGAGTCTCTTCTAATACCCATCTTGGTCTTTTCTTCCTTTCTGGTCTTTTTAATGACCTTTTGCTTTCTTTATGGATGATGTTCTTGATTTCATCCCACAATTCCTCTGGTTTTCAGTCACTGGTGTTCAATGCATCAAATATAATCTTTAGATGGTCTCTAAATTCAGGAGGGATAGAATCAAGGTCATGTTTTGGATTTTGTGGACTTGTTTTAATTGTCTTCAGCCTCAAGTTGAACTTCAATATGAGCAGTTGATGGATGAGCAGTTGATGGATGAGCAGTTGATGGTATGTTCCACATTCATCTCCTGGCCTTGTTTTAGCTGAAACTATTGAGCGTCTCCATTGTCTCTTGACATACATGTAGTCAATCAGATTCTTGTTTACTCTATCTGGTGAAATCCATGTGCATTGTTACTGTTTTTGTTGTTGAAAGAAAGGTATTTGCGATGAATAAGTTGATGGTCTTGCAAAATTCTATCATGCAATATCCAGCATTATTTCTATCACCAAGACCATATTTTCCAACTCCCAGTGATTCTTCTTTGTTTCCAACTTTAGAATTCCAATCACCAGTGATAATTAACACATCTTGAGCCTAAGGCACTTGACTGCTAACCAGAAGGCTGGTGGTTCAAACCCACCAGCCACTCCTCAGAAGGAAGGTCGGGCAATCTACTTCCGTGGTGATACTGCCTTGGAAACTGAAGGAGGGGTCGCTATGAGTTGGGGCCGACTTGACGGCAAATAACAACAACAACAACAACAACGATTGCATGTTCGGTCAATTTCAGACTGCAGAAGTTGGTAAAAATTTCAATTTCCTTATCTTTGACTTTGGCGGTAGGTGCATAAGTTTGAATAATAGTAGTATTAACTGGTCTTCCTTGTAGGCATATGGATATTATCCTATCATCGACAGCATTGTACTGCAGGATAGATCTTGATACATTCTTTGTGATGATGAATGCCATACCATTCTTCTTCATTTTGTCATTCTGGGCATAGTAGATCATATGATCATCTGATTCAAAATGGCCAAAACAGTCCATTTTCAGCTCACCAATGCCAAGGATATCAATCTTTATATGTTCCATTTCATTTCTGACAACTTGCAATTTTTCTAGATTTGTGCTTCATATATTCCATTTTCTGATTTTTAATGGATGTTTGCAGCTGTTTCTTCTCATATTGAGATGTGTCACATCAAGAAATAGAGGTCCCCAAAGCTTAATTCTATCCACATCTCTAAGGTCAACTCTACTTTGAGGAGGCAAATCTTGTCTAGTCATATTTTGAGTGCTTTCCAAATTGAGGGGCTCATCTTCTGACACTATATCTCACAATGTTTCAGGGCTATTCATAACATTTTCCAGTAATATATCAGTCAGTATTTCATTGCTATCCATAAAGGTTTTCACGGGCCAATTCTTTGAGAAGTGGATGACCTCTTCCTTCTTCTGAGTCTGTCTTAGTCTGGAAGCTCTGCTGAAACCTTTCCACCATGCGGAACACTGTTGACATTTGAAACACTGGTGGCATAGCTTCCAGCCTCAAAGCAACACTCAATTCACCACAGTATGACAAACTGACAGACAAGTTTGTCTCCTTTAGTTGTTCCACACTGCTTTGCTCATTTCCTGGCCTCCCCTTCCCTGCTTGCTTACCCGGCCTGCCCCCAACACACTCCACATGCACAAATACCCACATCCCACTGCTCCCAGCTGGCTTACTGTGACCTGCCGCCAGGGTGCTTCACACACAGACACCCACCTTCTGCTGGTCCCTCGCTGGCTCACAGCTTTCTGGTT
>NW_006922774.1:220501-222200 GCF_000298275.1 Orycteropus afer afer
TTTAACTTAAGAATTCTATTAGGCATGACTTCACTTGAGAATTCCATTACACATTCAGAGAAGAGCTGAGACCTATCCTGTTCAAACTATTCCAGAACATAGAAGAGGATGACATATTCCCATATTAATTATATGAAGCAAGCATGATGCTAATACAAATGCCAGGTGTGATAGTTAAGGTTGTGTGGCACCTTGGCTTGACCATGATTCTAAGTAGTTTAAGCAGTTGTGATGCAGTCATCCCCGTGATGAGATCTGATGTAAGGTATTTATCTCCATGACAATATATGCTATGAGCACCCAATCAGTTGAAAGGGAGTTACTTTAGGAGTATAGCATCCTGGACTTCCTGGGAATCTTCTTGGGCTTTCCATTTGATGTGGACCTTGCATCTAGCTTATCATCATCCAGTTTCTGGAGCTGAACAAGTGGCTTGCCATACTGCCTGCTGATCTTGGGATTTTTGCCTTCACAGCCTGTGAGCCAATAATCTGACATTTTACCTGCCAATATTAGATTCATCATCTGCTGAAATCAACAGCCTGCTATATTGACTGCTTATCTTAGTTTCATCAACCCCTGCATCTGTGTGAGTCAGGACAAGATTCCAGCTAGATATTCGACCCACAATGTTGGAACTTGACAGCCTCTACAACTGTATGAGCCATTACTTTGAGATAAATTTCTCTGTATATATAAGCACCACTGGTTTTACTTCTCTTAGAGAAGCTAGCCTAAGGCATTTGGTACCAGTAATGGGGTCTAGAGAAACAAAATCATAAAGATGAGTTCCCTAAATTCCTTCTCATGTTTGATTATCCATAAAGGCACTGATGACTCTGCCACCTTTAGTAAAGAGGACACAGCTAATCCACAGTGTGAGGTGGCAATATTAAAACACAAAATAGTGCCACCAATAGATCAAGAATTGGTGAGAAGTGAGGCTCTGGGTGATGGTATGTTTTACATTTTTCTGCAATTTTGTCAGAATGAGAAGTATAAGGAAGCTGGTTGGTTGGGCTTGCTTACACTAGACAAAGCAGTGAGAGAGCAAGATGAGCTCGTGGCTGCTGAGTCACAGCCCAAACAAACAGAGCTGATATTGCCAAAAACCAAATCCAGATTCTTATCTGTAGGAATACAGGTAAGAATCTGTAAGTGTGGCTGAATTACACCACAAATTGAATGGCCAACATAGAATGGTGTGTGAAGTTAAAGTGAGGGCACTGACTGGAAAAAAATGAAACTTTGGATGGGGACATATGGGCAGACAGTCAAGAAGATGGGAAGATAGAGCCCCTAAATTCTGTTAAATCCCTCCTGCCAACAGCACCACACCTCCTATCTGTAGTGATTACTACATCTCTGGACCATGCACTCTCCTGGCACCCCACCTCACCAGTGATCCCTCTCACTCTCCTCTCGGCCTCTCCCTCACCAACTCCTCTAATTACAGATCCCAGGAGCTCAACCTCTGGGGCCTCCTCTAGACTGAATGACTCCAACTCTGGCTGCAACATCTTCCCTGAACTGCAGACTTGCCCATCTACCTGCCTCCACCACATCTCCATTAGATGTCTAGTGAGCATCTAAATGTAACACATCTAAAACCTCGCTCTCGACAACTCAACCTGCTCTTCCAAAGAGCACTGCTCTGTGTCTTTAAGAACCTGAGAAGTAGGAGTCCAGTGTGAATGAA
>NW_006922774.1:222300-223723 GCF_000298275.1 Orycteropus afer afer
TTAACTCAGCTCTTCTTGCTGAGTCACTGTCTAAGATATCACCTGGGTTGGCTCCTGGGGTATTGCCTGAGGCAGATGCCTTACAAGACATTGTTGAATGTTCCTAGGAACCACCACAATCATCCATTGCTGCTTCTAGAGCTATAACTATAACTTAAGTCCAAGTGAGTCCCAAGAGGTGAAATACAAAGTGTGACAAAGGAAGAGGTATGCTACAACTAAAAAGATCTGCTTGATTTTGCTAATATGTACAAACAGAAACCTGAAGCATATGTGTTGGAATGGCTACTAAGGGTGTGGGATAATGGTGCAAGGATCATAAAGTTGATCAAGCTGAATTTATTGATTTGGACCCACTAAGCTCTGGTAGCGTAGTGCCTAAGGCACTTGACTGCTAACCAGAATGCTGGTGGTTCAAACCAACCAGCCACTCCTTGGAAGGAAGATACTTCCATAGTGATACTGCCTCGGAAACTCAAGGAGGGGTTGCTATGAATTGGGCCCAACTTGACGGATGGCACATAACAACAACAATACAACAAGCACAGATTCTTCATTCAATGTTTCAGCCCAAGAGGTTACAAAAGGATCTAATAGTTTACTTGATTGGTTTTCTGAAGCATGGATTATGCAGTGGGCCACATTAAGTTAAGCTGAAAAACCAGATCTGCCTTGGTATAATGTAGAAGATATCCAAAGTCTTAGAGAAATTGGCATGTTAGAATGGAAATACCAGATTAGACCCATAGACCCAGAAATGGAGTACATAGAGGGCACACCTCTTGCCACTTTGGGGAGGAACAAATTTGTGGAGAAAACCCCAGCATCCTTGAAGACTACTCTGATTGCTATATTATGTAAGCCAGATTTTACATCGGGAACTGCTCTAACAGAATTAAGATACTTAATTACAATGGGGCTGCTTGAAAAGGTAGGGGTCATGTGTCAGCAATTAATTGACAAAGACAAAGTGGGCATGGCTACCATGATGGACAGAAGAATCAATGCAGTAATCAGAATAATCTGACTCATGTGGATTTATGGCATTGGCTACTTAGGTATGGTGTACCAAAGACATAGATGAAAAATCTATATAATTATTGACTAGGAACACACAAAGAGGTGCACAATAGGTACAGAAAATAAATGTAAATACTATTACATACACGGGAGCTCTGATGGCATAGTTCCTAAGGTATATGACTGCTAACCAGAAGGCTGGCAGTTCAAACCCACTAGCTACTCCTTGGAAGGAAGTTTGAGCAATCTACTTCCATAGAGATACCACTTCAGAAACCCAAGAAAGGGTCTCTATGAGTCAAATAGAATTGATGGCAATGAGTTTGGATTTTGTTTGGTTGTTTGTTTAATGATGTGTCCAAAATAAGAGAGACATTCTGATCTCTCATGGTTGATTGTTCTA
>NW_006922774.1:224515-225088 GCF_000298275.1 Orycteropus afer afer
GAAAATCATTGATAATATCAATTTCTTCTTCATTTATCATGATTTTTTTGGGGGTCCAGTTGTGGAGATATTTGCTTTCTTCACATTCACATGTAATCTGTACTGAAGGCTGTAGTCTTTGACCTTTATCAGTCATCTTTTTGGAGTCATCTTCATTTTCATTTGTATATTGCAGGTTGTTAAAGAATCTTCCTCCAATTCTGAGGCTGTGCTTTTCTCCATATATTGCACTTTCTTCAATGATTTGTTCAGAATACAATTTACATAAGTAAGGTGAAAGTATACAACCCTCTTACACACAGTTTCCAGTTTTGAACTACATAGTATTCCCATGTTCTATATGAATGAGTGCCTCTTAATCTGTATACAGGTTTCACTGGAACAGAATTAAATGTCCAAAAATCCTATTTTTTATAATGTTATCCATGATTTGTTTTGTTCCACTGAGAGGTACCTTGGAAGAAAAGGCAGGTTATCTATTTTCAAAAACATTAGCTATTGAAAACCCTGTGGAGTAAGCTTTACTCTGATACACATAGGATTGCCAGGAGTTGGAATTTTACGTATAAATTT
>NW_006922774.1:225188-225902 GCF_000298275.1 Orycteropus afer afer
ACAGAATAGAACTGCCTTATAGGGTTTCCTAATTAAGAGCCCTGGTGATGCTATGGCTAAGGCATTTGGCTGCTAACCAGAAAGTCAGCAGTTCAAATCCATCAGGAGTTCATTGGGAGAAACATGATGCAGTCTCCTTCCATAAAGATTTACAGCCTTGGTAACCCTATGGGGTCAATATAAGCTGGAATCGACTCAATGACAGTGAGCTTATATGGTTTCCTAGGTTGTAAATCTTTATGGGAGCAGATAATCAGGACTTTTCTCCCAGGGAAACTCTGGTAGGTTGGATCTGGTGACATTTTTGTTATCAGTTTAGCCCTTAACCATATTGTCACAAAGGTTCCTTACATTTACCCATGTAACTACCATCAAGTAATCTTAATTTTGTGTGTGTGTGTGTATAAATCCATATACCTATCCTATACCATTTTCCTAAAGGACTTCCTGTGACATTTCTTGCAGTGTAGATGTGCTAATGTTGAATTCTTTCAGCTTTTGTTTGTCTGAATGTCTTTATGTCATCTTTGTTTTGAAAAAAAATACTGTCACTGGGTATGGAATTTTAGATTGACAGATTTATTTTGTTTGTTGTTTTCTTCTTTCAGTACTTTAAAGACGTTGCTCAGTTTGTTTGGTTTCTGAGGAGAAATCTGAGGAGAAATCTTTTGTTGTACCTAAATTCATTTCTTAGTACATAATGTGTCTTTTATT
>NW_006922774.1:228351-229087 GCF_000298275.1 Orycteropus afer afer
TGATTGCCAGTCTCATCATGGGGAATAACTACCACCAGCTGCCCAGCCACTCAACCAGGTCCAGCCAAGTTGACACACAAACATAACTACCACAGCTATCTTTCAGGAACCAAAGACAAAGGCCAATCTGAATTCTTAGTCTCACATCTATAAATAATCTTTTTATTTTTTTCTGTGATGCAGTTAAATCTCTTAGATACAGTTTAATCCCTTTAGGTCTTGGTTTTAAGATTTGTTAGGCAGGGCCAAAGCAGTATTGAATCAAAGACAGATTATTTTCCACTAGTGAGACAAGGTCCTTCTGTGAAACTTACCCAAGTTTTCTAGTCTGGCTGGAGAGAACAGGCATGATTACCAGCTCTGACTGAGTGCTGGGCATTTCTCTCTCTTATCCTCCTGAGTGGTTCTTTTTCTAGCCCCAGGTAATTTCTTTAACATGAACATGTTTACCAGTGTTCTGCTGAATATTCAAGGGGGGACCCTCTAGAAATTGCTGGAGTTAATCTTTGTGCATCATTCTCCTGGTACTCTATTCTGTAAATTTTAGTTACTTTGGTCTTCCCAAATTTTCAGCTCTTCCTTCAAACCAGGGTTGCTTGCATCCTCCCTCCCTTAGCTGTTGCCTGTAGATTGTACCAAGGTAGTAAGCTGAGCCAATTATAGGGCTTACCACATTAGTCTCCTATCTCTCAAGGGTCACTCTCCTTTACTGCCTAATGTCTAGTGTCTTTATATA
>NW_006922774.1:229614-231728 GCF_000298275.1 Orycteropus afer afer
AATATAGAGATATAAAGATGTATTTTCTCTTTTCCTTTCCATCTTGAAGATACTTCTCAAATATTATATCTTCCTTCATTAAGAGATGGCATATCCTCAACCCTCTTCCGTGGAGACCATAAAGGTATGCAGGGACAAAGGAGGTAAACCAGCTTTATGATAAGGGAGGAATCAAAATTAAGATCCTTAATATTTACTCCCCAAATAAGCACTTGTACTCCCACAAAAGGAATTCAAGCTCATCTAGGTGCTCCTCTTCTAAGGAATGTATTTATTTATCTATCCTATTGTCACTACATTGTAGTTCTCCAAGTTTGACTAGGCATCAATTGTACTGGCTGAAAATCTTGCTTCCTACCATTGAGTGTCCTTATTAATGTCTTCCTTCTATCACAACACCAATTCATCAAATAGTTCATTTATATGATAAGGTATATTTAGCATTGCTTTAGAATTATGTTTAGGTAGTCTAACATTATGATGTAGGAAGATCTCTCTGAGTAAAGTCAAAAGAGTAAACAAGAAATGTGTTGAGCAAAAATCTAATCTCCCTCTGTAATTGAGTTAAGTAATTCTAAAAGATATGTTGCAATTCTAATCCATGGTACCTGTGAATGTAATCTTGTTTGGATATAGAGTTCTTCATGATGTTATCAGTTAAATAAACATGAGTTCCTACTGAAGTAGGGTAGGTCCTAATCCAATCTGAGTGGTGTTCTTATAAAAGAGGAGAAGAGACATGTAGAGATGGAAAGAAGGGAGAATATCATGTGGCATCAGAGTTATGCTGCAGTTGCTAGCCAGAGAGGTGAAATATATGTACACTGAGAACTATAAAACATTGCAGAAAGAAATTAAAGAAGACCTAAATAAATCGAGAGACTTCCTATTTTCATGGATCGGAAGACTTGATATCGTTAAGATGTCAAAGCAATATGTAGATTCATTGCAATCCCTGTCAAAATTCCAACAGCCTTTTTTGTGAAAATGGAAATAGAATCCTCAAATTTATCTGAAATTTCAAGGATCCCCATTAAGCTTAAACAATCTTGAATAATAATAAGAAAACACATTGAACAAATTGTCTTGACTTTATTGAGTCTCCACATGCAAAATAATGAGATAAACCTATATATCATACCATACATGAAAATAACTCAGAATGAATCTGTAATTTAAGTGCAAGAGCTAAAACCATAAAATTATTAGAAGTAAAACCTCAAGACCTAGTTTTGTTAATGGATTCTTATCTGTGATTCCAAAAATAGGAGCAACAAAAGACAACATACATAATTGGACTTAATTGAAATTTTTTAAAAAATAAAATTAAAAAAGAACTTTTGTATATCAAAGGACTTTATCCAGAATGTGAGGAGACATGATGGCAGAATAGGCAGACAAGCTACACAGACTCTCTTCCAAAAAAAAGAAAAACTGTTATCCACAGTTTGTTATGATTCACACAAATGCTTTTGCATAGTCAATAAAACACAAGTAAACATCTTTCTGGTATTCTTTGCTTTAAGCCAAGATAACTTACTTCACCAATGATATCTCTTGTTGCACATCCTCTTCTGAATCCAGCCTGCACCTCTGGAAGTTCTCTGTCAATACATTGCTGCAATCGTTTTTGAATTATCTTCAGTAAGATTTTACTTGCTTCCAATATAAATTATATTGTTCAATAATTCCCACAGTCTGTGGGATCATCTCTCTTTGGAATGGGAACAAATATGGATCTCTTCTGAGCAGTTGTCCAGGTAGCTGTCTTTCAAATCTCTTGACATAACCAAGTGAGTGACTCCAGTGGGGCATCCATTTGTTGAAACATCTCAGTGGGTATTCCATCAATTCCTGGAGTCTTATTCTTTGCCAATTCCTTCAGTGTAGCTTTGAGTTCTTCCTTCAGTACCATTGGTTCTTGTTCATATGCCACCTCCTGAAATGGATGAAGATATACCAGTTCTTTTTGGTACAGTGACTGTATTCCTTCCATTTTCTTTTGATGCTTCCTGCATCATTCAATATTTTGCCCAGAGAGTTTTTCAATATTGCAATTCAAGGCTTAATTTTTTTTTTTCCTAAGTTCTTTCAGCTTGAGAAATGCTGAGTGT
>NW_006922774.1:232563-234773 GCF_000298275.1 Orycteropus afer afer
GGTATTTGCAATGAATAATTCATTGGTCTTGCAAAATTCTATCATGCGATCTCCAGCATTATTTCTGTCACCAAGGCCAAATTTTCCAACTGCCAGTAATTCTTCTTTATTTCCAACCTTTGCATTCCAATCGCTAGTGATAATAACCACATCTTGATTGAACATTCAGTCAATTTCAGACTGTAGAAGTTGATAAAAATCTTCAATTTCCTCATCTTTTGCTTTGGTGCTTGGTGCATAAATTTGAATAATAGTTCTATTACACTCACTTGGTTATGTCAAGAGATTTGGAAGACAGCTACCTGGACAAATGCTTGGAAGAGATCCATATTTGTGCCTTGTGCTGTTGTTGCTGTTATGTGTGGTTGAGTTGGACCCGACTCATAGCAACTCCTCCTTGGGTTTCCGAGGCAGTATCACTATGGAAGTAGATTGTCCATCCTTCCTTCCGAGGAGTGGGTTGATGGGTCTTCCTTGTAGGTGTATGGATATTATCCTGTCACTGACAGCATTGTACTTCAGGACAGATCTTGAAACATCCAAACATCCTTTGTGTTGATGAACACCATGACATTCGTCTTTTAAACTGTCATTCCCAGCATAGTAGATCATATATTTATGTGATTCAAAATGGCCAAAACAAGTCCATTTCAGGTCACTAATGCCTAAGATATCAATCTTTATGTGTTCCATTTCATTTTTGACAACTTCCAGTTTCCTAGATTCATACTTTGTACATTCTGTGTTCCTATTATTAATGAATATTTGCAGTGGTTTCTCCTCAATTTGAGTCATGCCGTGTCAGCAAATGGAGGTTTTGAAAGCTTTACTTTATCCATATTAGTAAGGTTGGTTCTTTCCTAGTAGGATTTTGCAAGACTTCTGACCTTAGTGGTTCATTCTACTGCACTGTATCAGATAATGTTTCCCGGCTATTCATAAAGTGGTGCAGTAATGTATCAGACAGTGTATCTCTGCTATTCATAAGGTTTTCCTAGGCCAATTCTTTGAGAAGTAGATGGCCTCTTCCTTCTTCCTAGTCTGTCTCGGTCTGTAAGCTGCAATGAAACCTGTGCACAATGTGCCACCCTGCCAGCACTTGAAACACCAGTGGCAAAGCTTCAAGCCTCATGGCAGCATACACACCACAATAGCACAAACAACTTACAGACAAGTTTGTCTCCCTTAGCTGTTTGAAACCACTCTACCCTTTCCTTACCTGAATCCCTGGTGCTACTCTGCTCTGTCATCCCCCTGGCTTCTCGTTCAACTGCTTTCCTGGTTTGTATTTTTGGGCCTGGGTCCCTCCCTTTACCTGGATCCCTGCTTGCTGCACTGCTCTGTCATTCCTTCTGGCTTCTCTTTCCTCCACTTTCCAGGTTTGTGGGGGTGGAGCCTGGGTCAATACCATTACCTGGATCCTTGGCTGCTGCTCTGCTCTGTCATCCTCTCTGGCTTCTCTTTCTCTTGTTTTACTGGCTGGTGGGGGTACTGCCTGGATCACTCCCTTTACCTGGGTTCCTGGCTGTTGCTCTGTTCTTTCATCCCCTTGGGTCAGATCTGACTCATAATGACCCCTCCTAGTGTTTCCGAGGCAGTGTCACTAATCACTATGGAAATAGAATGCCCAATCTTCCTTCTGAGGAGTGGCTGGTGGGTTTGAACTGCCACCCTCCTGGTTAGCAGTCAAATGCCTTAGGCACTATGCTAACAGAGCTCATATGTGTGTGTGTCTGTGTGTGTGTGTGTGTAATGAAATATTATTCAAAGAGAGAAGTTAAGTTCTGATCTATGCTATGACATGGATGAACCTTGAAAATGTTATACTGAGTGAAACCAGTCATATACAAAAAGACAAATATTATATGACCCTACATATATGAAGTATCTAGAATAGGCAAATGCAAAGATAAACATTTATTAGTGTTTATCAGGTGCTGAGAAGAGAGGGAAATGTAAAGGTGTGAGGAGAAAATGGAAAGATGTTGCTTAAATGATACTTAGTTTCTGTTAAAAGTGTGAAACATTTGGGAATGCATAATGGTGATGATTTTACAAATGATGATGCAGTTATTGCCACCAAATTTTATACTTTAAAATGGTTAAAAATTAAATGATAGAGGCGGGGCAAGATGGCGGACTAGGCAGAAGGATTGCACAGACCCTCTTCAACAAAGAAAAGGGAAACCAATAAATACAGACACAGAAGA
>NW_006922775.1:0-444 GCF_000298275.1 Orycteropus afer afer
TCTCTTGAGTGGTGCATTTAATCCATTAACATTCAGGGTAATTATTGATAAGTTTGAATTTGTTTCTTTCATTTTGTTATGTGTTTTTTCATGGTGTCCCTGGTTTGTTTGTTCCATATTATTTTCTGTGCTGACCTCATAATGTTTATGAATCGTGTTATCATTCCCTTTGTTGCTGTTGTTTTAGTATATGCTGAATATTTGTGCTTGTCTTCTTTTTTATTGTGATGTGAAGGCTTATCATTTTTCTTTGAGGTTATCCTATGATTTATAATTTTTTCCCCAAGTTTAGAACAGTCCATTCTATCTTGCAACTTTCTTAACTTCCTCACCATTTAGAAATTCTGTGACTGCACAGTCTTTTCCCTCTTGTGGTTTGTAGTTGTCCTCACTTGCCAAGTGATGTTTCTGGTTCCCTGTTTACAATCTTGTAAGCTCATTTTA
>NW_006922775.1:793-2259 GCF_000298275.1 Orycteropus afer afer
GGTAACTTTTTGTTTTTCCCATGCTGCTTTCAGGATTCTGTTTTTGTCTTTGGTTTTGATGAGTTTGATGATGATATGTCTTGGTGATTTTCTTTCGGGGTCTATCCTATTTGGGGTTCATTGGACTTCCTGAATGGATATATTCTCATCTTTCATTATTTCAGGGAAGTTCTCCTCCAGCAAATCTTGGACAATATTCTCAGTGGTTTTCCTTTTCTCTTCCTGTTCTGGAATTCAAATGACATGTAAGTTATTCCTTTTGATGATATCCCACGTGAACCTTAGGCTTTCTTCATTTTGTTTTGATTTTTTTTCTAATTGATCCTTTTCCAAAGAAGTTTTCAAATATTTGTCTTCAATCTCATTATTTCTGTCTTCCATCTCATCAGTTCTTCTCCTTTGCCTTTCTAATGTGTTATGTATTTCTGACAATTTAGTATTAATCTTCTGGATTTCTATCTGTAGATTTAGAATCATTTCTAATTTTTCATTTATTTTGTCATTTTGTTCTTGTATTTTCTTCCAAAATTCTTCTAAGGTTTTTTCTGTGTTTTCTTTGGTCTGTCTCTCAATCCTTTGAAGATACCTAAATATAATTCTTTTGAATTCCTTATCAGAGAGTTCCAATGCTGCTTCTTCCTCAGGGATGTTTTCTGGGTCTGTATCCTGTTCCCTTGTTTCTACCACTTTATTCTGCTTCTCTGTGTGGACTGTGATGGTCTGTTGTTTCTGAGGCATCATGGCATTGTTGTATTTAGATCTCTGTTAACTGTTTGTGATGAGCAGCCAAGGGTGATTCAGGCTCTTCTTGGTGGTTTTTTTTTTATTTTTGGCCCATTGTTGGAGAAGGAGGTGGTGGCTCTCACTCAGTAAGTGAAGTTGCAGGAGGTGTGGGTGTAGTTGTATCTTATGGGGACTATTGTTGTCTCCCACTCAGTTAGACACAAATTACAATTGAATAACCATCAAAAAACTAAAAGTCCATGGACGAAAAACACACCATGTAATGACACAGGAACAGTAACCAAAAAGAGAAAAAAAGGAAAAAAAAGAAAATAAAACAAGCAAACCTGCAATATCTGGGGATAGGGCAGTAAGGAAAAAAAAAAAAAAAAACAGTCGGGAAGGAGAATAATAAATGAAGAAAAGCGAGAAAAATGCAAAAAGAAAAACAAGGAATGGGGTTAATCATGAGGAAAAAGGGGGAAACAAACAAACAAAAAACCTTAAATTAAAAAAAAAATTTCAACCAGGCACATGGAAAAGAAAAAAATGCTGAAAACTAGGTCCTGGGAGGGAAAGATTAAGAATAATAATAAAAAGGACAAAAGTATTAATAACATTAGTTGTTTTAAAACAGACAAATGCAAGCAAACTAATCACCTGTAAAAAGAAAGCGAAAAAGAAAAAAATAAAAATTAGAGAAAAAAAAAATCATTGGAGGACAGGGCAGGGCACCCAGGCTC
>NW_006922775.1:2359-4013 GCF_000298275.1 Orycteropus afer afer
GAGTCCTGTGGGCCCAGAAGGTAGGTGGGAGTGGGGGATGGCCACACCTCTGTTCACCAAGCGGGTCTGGGGTATAATAGTAACAAGAGGAATATCATACCTTTTCAGTGTTGCAGGTTCTGAGTGTCCTTGGGGTTGCTGGAAAGCAGAACATGTTTTTAAGCCCCAGCAATCTGTGAGAACACTGTCTCTTTAAATATCCAAAATAGTTAAAGCTCTTTTTAAACCTTCAAAATGGTGGCTCCCTCCGGACCGGCAAAAGTCCACAGTTCAGCCCACCTTTCTCTTCACCTTCTCCGTTTGTTCCCCTGCCACCATGCACAGTCCTCCGTGCAGTTTCTTGCTAGCAGGGCTGATTTTTAGGTTAATTCTTAGGTCCTACCACCATTCGGGAATCTCCAAGCTGTCTGTGCCATCAGGATCACTCAGGATCACTGCCAGATCACAGCTCCGTATGTCTCCTTTTTTGGTATTTTCACGCAAATTTTTCTGCTAGTTGGGGTTTAGTCCACTTCTATATCCTGCCCTTCAAGGCTCAGCAGTCCAAGATTATCTTCTGTGTCTGTGTTAATTGGTTTCCCTTTTCTTTGTTGAAGAATGTCTGTGCAGTCTTTCTGCCTAGTCCGCCATCTTGCTGGAAATCCCATAAAGATTTTTTTAAAAACCCCAAAACCCACTGCCATTAAGTTGATTCTGATTCATAATGACTTCATAGGACAGAGTAAACTGCCCCATAGGGTTTCCAAAGTTGTAAATCTTTACAGAAGCAGACCGCTTTATCTCCCACAGAGTGGCTGGTGGGTTCAAACAGCTCACTTTTGGTTTAGCAACTGAGTGCTTTAACAACTGTGCCACCAAACTCCTTTTCCATAAAGATTACAGACAAGAAACCTCATGGAACAGTTCTCATGGGGTTGCTATAAGTTGGGATCCACTTGATAGCAGCGAGTTTGGTCTTGTTTTTCTAGTACACCTTCATCCTTCACAGCCTTCATCCTAACCTAATCTATTCCTTGAACCTGAACAGGACAATCCTGCTCTCAAGTCTTCCAGCCAAAGATTTTGTCTCATTTTTTCTATTTCCACCCTTATCTTGCTGTTTGATCAAAGGTAGTTCTCTATGGCTTTGCTATTCAGGAGACCCTAAGATGAAAACCTCTTCTAGTAGGATGTCCATAGGATCCTACTCCTTCTGCTTACCCCAAAAGCAGATACATCCAGAATAAGGACTTAATGATCTACAGGACCCCTGCTTTGAGGAGGTCTCCATTTTGGCTATGCTTTCCTCCTAAAAAAGACAAGGGTTTTGAGCTACTTTGTTGTCTACTAGGAAATGGCTGTTCAGTGCCATAGCACTTGCCAGCAAGAGGGTGCTATCCAGAATGTCAAGCAGTTATTGATTTCTGAGGCTGAGCTAGTGTTTCACAATAAAAATAAACTGCTCTTTCTCACTGTTGACATTTTACTTCACAGTGTCAGAGCTGGGTGGAGTCACAGAATGCATTGAGGTTTAGTTTATTCCTAAAGATTAATTTTGTCCACAGAACTAAGCCACATGCATTGATTTAAAAACATACTCACTGTTATCATGTGAGTCACAAGAACTTCCACAAGTACTTCAAAATGCAACTATGATTAAACTCATCACAAGCCT
>NW_006922775.1:4681-5252 GCF_000298275.1 Orycteropus afer afer
ATACATATATATGTATGTATGTATATGTATAATTGTGTTTTCTGTGCAGGTTTACATAGAGGTTTCAAGTGGGATGGTATCTTAAACTTGGCTTCTATCCCCTGTCTTTCACTTTTCAGTTGTTTTATGAAAGATGTAACCACACTTGCTTCTACATGTTTTCCTCTTCCATTTACTCTTTGATTCCACTTCCAATCTGTCTTCTGCCTCCACTCCTCACTTCACTGAAACAATTTTCACCAAGGTCACTTTGTTGTTAAATCCAGTGGACACTACTCAGAATTAGTCTTACTGGACGTCTCTGAGATGTTTGATCCAGTTGAGCACTTCTACCTTCTTGAAATTTTCTTCTCCTTTGAATTTTTCTTTTTATATAAACATTTAAATTTTTGCTGATTATACAACTAATGCATGTTCCTTATAGAAAAACTGGAAAACACAAAAAGAATCATAAAGATGAAAATTAAAATGGTCTGTGTGGTAGTTAAGTTTGTGTGTCAACTTGGCTGGGTCTGGTTGAGTGGCTGGGCAGCTGGATGTAGTATTCCCCATGATGAGACTGGTAATCAAC
>NW_006922775.1:5749-6692 GCF_000298275.1 Orycteropus afer afer
TTTGAACTCAGACTTAAAGCCTCCAAACTGTAAGAGAATAAACTCCTGTTTGTTCAAGCATCCCATTTGTGGTATATTCTTGTCAGAGCAGCACTAGGAACCAGAACAGTCTGTAACACCACAATCCAGAGATATCCATTACTAATAAGAGTGAAACCTTACAGTAGTCTTCCAGTGAAAAATATTGTGATGCAGTGAATTACTTAATATGTGAGTCTTGTGACTCCCACCAGATGACTGAGTAGGACAATGCAAATGTGAAGTGTTTGTGGCCCATCAAGGGGATTGGATAGCTTGTTAATAGTGTAATAAGGTGCATGGCACTCTTGTGAGGGTGGAACCATAGAAATAAGGCATATGGAACGCTAACTTGGGGATTGATCAGTTTTGCCATTTCACTAGCTTAAAATGAGCCATCCCACTAGCTTAAAATGAGCCATCCCAGAGGCAGAAAGGGGGGGTGGTGGGATTTCTCACTACCATCAAGAAGGAAGAGCCAGGAGTGGAGGACATCCTTTGGACCCAAGATCTCTGTGCTGAATCTCCTCGATTCAGGAGACAGCTGTGACACCAGAGACAGTGAGGGATGACAAAAATCAGTGACAGTGAAACAGTGGCAGCACAAGCAACAGAACCAAGAGACCTGCACAAATCAGAGTGATGGGCTTCTCAACACATGGAGGGAAAAAGCTGAGTACTGGGTTACTCAGTACTTACTGAGCTGATTGTGGGCATTTAGGCAGGAGCCTTGCTGGCAGAGTGAGGTGCCTCACTGAGCACCTATTGACAGAGCTAAAAGAGCTTTGTAATACTTGCCTAAGCAGGGCAGAGGCCCCAACATATTTTATTTTTTTATTGTGCTTTAGGTGCAAGTTTACAGAGCAGAGTTTGTTTTACATTCAACATTACATGTACATTTAGTTTCACTCCCCATTTACCATCC
>NW_006922775.1:37797-51268 GCF_000298275.1 Orycteropus afer afer
TTCTGGTTAGCAGTCAAGTGCTTTAGCCACTATGCTACCAGAGCTCCTGTTCACCTCATATGCCTGTCTTTTGTTTGGCTGGAAGCCACAGGTGTGAATTCAATTCCAGACCTGAAGGGCAGTTAGGGGCCATAGTCTCAGTGGTTCCATCAGGCTCTATCAGACCAGCAAACCTGGTCTCTTTTTCTTTTTTCAAGTGATTTTGAGTTTTGTTCCACATTGTTCTCCCATGCTATCCAGCATCCCCTGCATACATCCCACTCCAAGTGGTTGACAGTGGTAGCCAGGCACCATCTAGTTCTGGTCCCATAGTTGTACAGGCTGAGGATTGCATAGTGTATCAGTCGCTTGGACTAATTGTTTCCATGAATCTTTGCTTTTCTTCATTCTTCTTTGCTCTAGATGAGTAGAGACCCATCATTACATTTAGATGGCTGCTTACAAGCTTTTAAGATCCCAGTGGCTACTTGCCAAAGTAGGAGGTGGAACAATGTTTTGTGTAGTGTATTATGCCAATCGAGCTTGATGTCCCCTGCGACTATGATCCCGAGCCCACAGGTTCAACTACTCACTCCCTCTGGGTACCTGGCTATACCCAAAAAGTGTGGTTGTATCATTTTATAGCCCCACCAGCAGTGTATGAGAGTCCCAGTCTCTCCAAATCCTCACCAGCATTTGCTGTTTTCTGTCTGGTTGAACTTTGCTGTTATTGCTGGGGTGAGATATTATCTCATTGTTGTTTTGATGTGCATTTCTGGAAATAAGTATCTTTAAGGTATCTTACAACTTTTAATAGTCTCTAGACTCTAGCTCAGGCTAAGGAGCTCTGGTAGTGTAGTGCCTAAGGCATTTGACTGCTAACCAAAAAGCTGGTGGTCAATACCTACCAGCCACTCAACAGAAGGAAGATTGGGCAATCTATTTCTGTAGAGACACTGCCTCAGAAACCCAAGGAGGGGTCTCTATGAGTCGGATCCAACTCGATGACAGTGTGTGAGTTCAGGCTGTCACTTGCCCAATATTACAGACCCAGGATGTGGGCCCAATCATTCATTTCTCTAGCATCAGTGTGCTTAACCACTGCACTGCATTAACATTTATATAGGACTAATTGACGAGCAGGTGCTCTGGTAGCATAGTGCCTAAGGCACTTGACTGCTAATCAGAAGGCTGGCGGTTCAAACCCACCACCCACTCCTTGGAAGGAAAATGGGGCACTCTACTTCCATAGTGATATTGCCTTGGCAACCCAAGGAGGGGTGGCTATGAGTCAGGTCTGACTCGATGGCACATAACAACAAACAATTGACCAGTACATGGTTTAAAATCAAGAAGGGAGTGTGTCAGGGGTGTATCCTTTCCCCATACTTATTCGATCTATATGCTGAGCAAATAATCCGAGAAGCTGGACTATATGAAGAAAAATGTGGCATCAGGATTGGAGGAAGAATCGACAACCTGAGATATGCAGATGATACAACTTTCCTTGCTGAAAGTGAGGATGACTTAAGGCACTTACTGATGAAGGTTGAAGAAAAGTCTGCAGTATGGATTACGTCTCAATATAAAGAAAACAAAAATCCTCACAACTGGACCAATGAGCACCATCACAATAAATGGAGAGAAGATTGAGGTTGTCAAAGAATTCACGTTGCTTGGTTCTACAATCGATGCCAATGGAAGCAGCAGTCAGGACATTAGACGACGTGTAGCACTGGGAAAGTCAACTGCGAAGGAACTGTTTCAAGTGCTGAGGAGCAAGGATATCTCCTTGAGGACTAAGGTGCACCTGACACAAGCCATGATATTTCCAATTGCCTCGTATGCATGTGAGAGCTGGACAATGAATAAGGAAGACCAAAGAAAAGTTGATGCTTTTGAGTTGTGATGCTGGCAAAGAATGCCGAAAGTACCATGGACTGCTAAAAGAACTAACAGATCTGTCCTGGAGGAAGTGCACCTTAAATGCTCCTTCGAAACAAGAATGGCCTGACTTCATCTCACCTATTTTGGTCATTTGTCAGAAGGGACCATTCCCTGGAGAAGGATGTCATACTTGGTAAGGTGGAGGGTCAACAAAAGAGGGGAAGACCTTCAGCGAGATGGATTGACACGATGGGTGCATGATGGGCTCAAGTATAGCAGGGATCATGGAGCTGGTGCGGGATTGGGCAGTGTTTCGTTCTGCTGTGCATGAGGTCGCTATAAGTCGGAAACGACTAGATGGCACCTAACAACAATTGACCAGTAGGTTGGTGGCTCAAATCCACCAACTGCTCCACAGAAGAAAGATGGGGTAATCTACTTCCATAACGATTTATTGCCTTGGAACCCAATGGGGGTTGCTATGAGTTGGAATCAACTTGATGGCAATGAGTTTGTTTTTTTTATTTTTTTAAATAGACCAGTAAGGAACTTTGGTGGTGAAATGGTTAAGAATTTGCCTGCTAACAAAAAGGTTGGCAGTTCAAACCCACCAGTAGCTCCAGGGTAAGAAAGACCTAACAATCTGCTCCTGTAAAGATTACACCCTAGGAAACCCTAGGTGGGACAGTTCTACTCTGTCATATGGGATCATTCTATGGCACACAACTGACCACTCGAGTGGTGTAAACGGTTAATGCACTTGGATGCTAACTGAAAGGTTGGAGGTTCAAATCCACCCAGAGGAGCCTTGGAAGAAAGCCCAGTCAATTTACTTCCAAAAAGTCAGCCATCAGAAACTCTATGGGTCACAGTTTTACTCTGACACATATGTGGTCTCCATGAGTTGAAATTGACTCCACAGCAACTGATAAATTGACCAGACTTGGTAAGAAATTAGCTGACTGGGAGAATAGAGTTCCTATTAATTTAGATAGTGGAGTCAAAGAGGGAAGCTAGCCTTGTGGGGAAAGATGATGTTTCAGACATGGTGAGTGTGAGGTATTAGTGAAATATCTTGTTAACTATTGAAAGGGTGGGATAGCATTTCTGGGGAGAGGCAAGGGTGGGAGATTTCAACTGGGCAATCAAAAACCTAAAGACTATACCTAAAGCTATACAAACAGATATTTTTATAGAAAGAGGACGTGAGTATAAAAGAGCAAAGAGAAAAGAACCATGGGAAGTGAGAAAAGGAAAAAAAGACAAGGAAGGAACAACTGCTTGTGAACCTTGAACAAGCTACTTCTGTTTTCTGGCTTTTTAGTCTCCTTGTTTGTAAAATGAAGGGCTTGGAATAAGTGAGCTCTGTATCCATAGTGATACGGCCTCAGAAACCCAAGGAGGGGTCGCTATGAGTCTGATCTGACTTGATGGCAGTGAGTATGGCTTTTAGCTCTAACATTGTATGCATGATTAGAGAAGATATAAGAGAACAAACACCATGGAAACTGAAGGAGAAAGTCTCTAAAAGAATGTTTTAAGGGGTCACTTGCATCCAGTGCTGCAGAGATGTCAGGAACTGAGGACTTAGATGAAGCCACTGCATTTAGCAATTCGAAATCCTCTCTAAGGTATGGACTCTTTCCCTCCCTCTCATTCCACTAATTTTCTGTGTCCTTTCCCCTACCACCTCTAAATGTGAACATTCTGCAAGATTCAGATCTCTGATTTTCACTGAGGATTAGCCATTCTCTCAGATCAACTGTTCTCTCTTTGAGATGAATCAGAAGTCTCTGGTCTATACCTTCCTTTTGCACTACAATTCACATAT
Organism: Orycteropus afer afer; assembly: GCF_000298275.1. Lineage (NCBI taxonomy): Eukaryota > Metazoa > Chordata > Mammalia > Tubulidentata > Orycteropodidae > Orycteropus > Orycteropus afer. The sequence continues at coordinate 41,495 of NW_006922775.1, forward strand.
CCAGCTTCCTACTGGGCATTTCCAGGAGCCAGTGGTGGTGCAGTGGCTAAGTGCTCGCCTGCTACCTGAAAGGTCAGTGGTTTGAACCTACAGCTTTGTGAGAAAGATGTGGGGAGAAAGATGTGGCAATCTGCTCTGTAAGGATTACAGCCATGGAAATCTTATGGGACAGTTCTACTCTGCCCTATAGCGTCACTATTAGTTGGAATCTACTCAACAGCACACAACAACAATAGGACATATCCACCACTCACTGAAATTTAGCTTAAAGTTAAAAAAAAAAAAAACTTACTCTGTTTTAGGCTCTATGCTAAGCATATCTCATAGTTTACATCTTACATTAAGGTTATGAGTTAGGTATTTTATTATCCCCATTTTGCAGATGACGAAGCTGAGGCTCAGAGACATTAAATATTGTACTCAAGGTCACACAAACTGGAGTATTGCAGAGCCAAGATTCTTTCTGATTCCAGAGTCCAAGAGCTTAATGATTCCTCTATGATCAATGTAAAATCATCATCTTTGTTTCCTAAACCAACTCATCTTCCTTTACTTCTCTTTTTTGTTTCATTCTTCTCCAACATTTTGCCACTCTTAGAACAGGCCATTTCATACTCAGAAAATTATGGAAGTCTCTCAACTGGTCTCCACATCTGCAATTTTACCCTTCCAATTCTGGACATGAGACCAACCAAATTTAAAGACAACTCTGAAGGCTTCCCACTATCTACATTGCAGAATAAATTCCAAACTCCTTAACGTGACCAAAGATCCTTTTTATTATCTAACTCCAAGTACCCTGTACTTTAGCTGCAATGAACCATTGAAGAGACAAAAGCCGTAGCTGTCTAGTCGTTTCTCACTCATAGCGACCCTACAGGACAAAATAGAACTGCTGCATGGGGTTTCCAAGGCTTTAGTCTTTACAGAAGCAGATTGCCATCTTTCTCTATGTAATGGCTGGTGGGTTCAAACTACCGACCTTTCAGTTACCAGCCAAGAGCTTAATCACTGTGCCACCATCAGGGCTCCTATTGAACCATAGTTATCCCCAAACAGGACATAGACAAGTTCCTCCCCACCCTTCACCAGGAGAATTTCTACTCATTCCTCAAATCCCAGCTCCAATGTCATTTCTTCTGTGAAGACTTCTCAGATTCCTAACCCCTTCTTCTGACACAAATAATGCTCCCTCCACTGTGCTCCCAGATCTCTGTATCTGTCTCCTACTTCACTGTGAGCACCTTAGGGATAGTGACTATCTTGTTCATCTTTGAATCCCCAACAGTCAAGGCCCTCAATAAATGTTTGCTGGAATTGAGATTTTAATACTCACTTTCTGTATGTTACATGGTAACCAGTATTGCTACTTTTAAAAGAAATGGTCTGATTTTGATCTCCCTGAAGTAACCCACCAGGGTCCTTGTTCTCTCATCTCTCCAATCTCCACAGCAAGAATCATCGAGCATCCACCCACAAGCAGTCCAGGGCTATATCTACTCATGGAAAATTTTAAGGAATTTGACAGCTGAGCATGAAGTCTGCTCTGCCTGTGTACTTTCCCCTCTTCTAGAGACCTTGTCCTATTAGTTATCTTCTGTCTCTTGTCTCTTATTAGTTATCTCCTTCCTCTCCACTCTTTCTTATCAGCCTATAGACAATGCTCAACTCTTCATTCTGCTCCAAAACATTTTTTAAAAAGTTTCACCTCTAGCTACAAACCTATCATGTTCCATCTTTCCCCAGCCAGGTTTTCAGAAAAAAAGTAGTCCTTATGCACCATCTCTACTTCCTTATCTCCAATCATAATTCAGTCTACTACAGTCAGTCCTGTGCCCCCCACCATCCACTGAAAGCTTTCATTATGCTCATAAGTGACTTCCACATTCCCAAAGCCAATAGACATACTTCAAGGAGAAATTATTATTATTATTATTTATTGTGATTTAGGTGAAGATTTACAGAGCAAATTCACTTTCTATACAGCAGTTCACATATATTTTGTCTCATGTCATTGACCACAGTTTACCACAATGCAACAGCTCCTCTCCCACTTCCTCCCCATAGTTACCTCTTCCCAGTGTCTATCCCTCCATACTCTACTGCCCCCTGAGCGTCTCCCTGTGCATAAGCAGCCCTTCCTTCTCCCATGATTGTTCTCTCCAGGGCGTGTGTCTACTTGAGGTAAATGTTTAACTCACATGCCTGTACTTTGTTTGACTGGAAATCACAGGTGTGGGTTCTTCTTACTCCAGTATTCTTACTAAGTAACTTACTTGGCTTTCTTGATCTCAAATACTGTCCATGTGTTGATAACTCCTACATCTCTCCTTCAGGTTTTGAAAGTTCCTATCCACTCTCACCTCTCAAGCCCATTCCAGATATTCCCAATGTGGGCATCCATTCATCTGCAGACTGCCCTACTCCTCTCCCAGAATCTGTGCAAAGTCAGTGGTTGAATGTCAGTAATCTTTGCCTGACATATGGGAAGATTTTTACTCCATTTATATGCTGTTCTGTGGTGAAGGACAGAGGTACTGGGCACTCCTGTGAGTGTATCAGAGAGCTGCTGTTTGTGGATATAGTGATGTCCATCACAAGCACATTAAACTGAGATGAATCAGTTTACCTAAAGATTTTTAGACAAAGGGAAAAATAGTCCAAACCTGGCAAACAACCGTAGGAGATGGGGATCTGCTGTTTGCTCCTATTGATTTCCAGCCCCATGGGAACCTCACAACATGAAGTGGGTTTCAAATTTATGGCTTTTTCAACAACATGGTTCCTAACTGTATGCCCACAACTTCATCAGGGACTCAACTCAGGAAACAGCAATCTGTCCCAAGATGGCCATGTTGAATTTCTTGAGAGGAAAGAATGTTGGTCTCCAGTGTGACATCTTCCTCACAGACTGTTTGGGGTAAGTTTAAATATTGTTGCTTGGGAAGAAGCAAAAATACAAAAAGGGTGAAGGAATTGATTTAAAGGCAATTTAAATAAATTATTAAGTAAATAATAGTGTAAGTGTACATGGATACGGCAAAAATTGTGAAGGTGATACTTGCGTGACTAAATTTTGGGAAATATTTTGAGTATTCAGGGGAGGTGGGAGGAGAACTGGGCTAAACTGTGTCCTGGGAGAGTCTAGCAAGGCACTCTTGAAATGAGTTAGAAAAAGATTAGATCACAATCCAACTGGTTTGTGAGAGATGGATTCCTAATCTCGACCTACTAGTTTCTCTTTGGTTCTAGGAGAGGGCTGAAGGACCCTGTCTCATGTGTGGGCAAGCTCATCAGGAATAGCTGGGGCAGGGCAAAGACCAGAGCAAGTGCAGATCAGACTTGACCTTGCTAGCTCTAGACCTGCATTTCCAATGACCTTCTAAATATCTCCTGGATGGTCCTTAGGTACTTCTGCTGTTATACTGGAGCCTGCTTGTACCAGCAGCCAATAGTTAAATTTTCAGTAATTTTTTTTGGACCACTTGATATCACTTGGTAACTTGAAATTGGTCACGGTGGAAGTATTTATGCCATAGAAATTGGTAAATCAAGGCTCTCCTTACCCCCAGAAGTGGTTGTTAAACATATACCAGCATATCCTTGGGTTGACTCAACACGTCCCAAACTGAACTCCTTATCTCCTCCTATAAAACCTGCTCCCCTTCCTAGATACCCAATCTCTATGTGAATGGTATCACTATAGACTCAACTTCTCAGGCAAGAAATCTTTGAAATTGTCCATAATTTTGTCTTCCTGGTGTCCTGCAGTGGAAGCCCAGGCCTCATGACAGGGCCTTTGTCACTGGTTGCCAGACAATGTGGCTACAAATAACCTGCCTATTTGGGCTTCCTCCTAGTGCCAGCTGCCTCCTGGTTACCCAGATGCCTATTCTACATGCCTGTTTAAATAGCTGGCTAAGGGGTCTGCTGCTGCTTCTGCTGGAACCTTCAAGAATCTTCTGCCCATCTTTCTGCTCTCCAAGTTTTGGCACTCCCTGTTTTACCTTCCCCTACACCAAAAGCATATTGGTTAAATCATGGGCTCTAGACTCTAACAGCCTAGATTCATATTCCATCTTTTCCACTTAAAGCTGGTTGTGTGTTCTTGAGGAAAGTTACTTCATCTCTTTGAGGCATGGTTGTCTTCTCTGCAAAATGGGCATAATATTGAGCCTTGCTGTATTTTCACTCAAATAATGCACTTGTTATACTTTTTTCTTTCTTTCTTTCTTTTTGCCAACTGTGCTTCTTCCCCACCACCCAGTAAAAAATTAGCATAGTGTGCTTAGGAAAATACCTCAAGAGGAAGGAAGGAGTGGGAAGCAGTTGGCAAAAAAAGTATAATGCACATTTTATTTGTGTAAAAATACAGTAACAGCCTACACCCATGAGTATATATGGGTTTGACAGAGGATATCTACCTCTACCTATGTATTTATATGTGCTGCAAATATATCCATGAATGTAGTATAGTATACAGGGGGCAAATTTATGAAAACTTCTTAGTCTTAACCAAACACCTTGAGAGAATGACTCGCTGGGCATGAGAGCTCAGGACCATAGTCTTGGGGGACCCTAAGGTCAATTGGCATAATATAGTCCACGAAGACAATGTTTTACATCCTACTTTGGTAAGTAGCAACTGGGGCCTTAAAAGCTTGTGAGTGGTCATCTAAAGGGCAACTATTGGTCTCTCCCTGTCCAAAGCAGAGTAGAGTAAAGAAAATCAAAGACTCAAGGAAACAATTAATCCAAAGGACTAATGGGCCACATGAACCCAGCCTCCATGACCCTGAGACCAGAAGAACTAGATGATGCCAGGCTATCACTGCTGGCCACTTGAAAGGGATCACAACAGGAGGTCCTGGATACAGTGGGAGAAAAATGTGGAATAAAACTCACTCATAAAAGAGACAAGACTTGCTGGTCTGATGAAGACTGGTAGAATCCCAGATATTATGGCCCTTAGAAACCCTTCCAGCCAGGAAGTCAACCCCCAGGGCTCAAATTTCAGTCAAACAATAGACAGGCCTATAACGTGAACAATAATAACAGGAAGATATGCACTCAGTAGAACAATCAATCATATGAGATCAAAAGGGTAGCATTTGCCTAAGGATAAAGCTAAGAAGACAGGAAGAGATAGGAAAGAAGGCAGAAAAAATGATAAACACAGGGAGAAAGTGAGAAGAGTGCTGTTACATTGTGGGGATTACAGTAAATGTCACAAAACAAAATGTGTATGAATTGTTGGATGAAAAACTAATTTGCTCTTTAAACATTCACCCAAATCACAATCACAATAATAATAATAATATGGTAACACCATAAGGTCAATGTGAAATTTAAGTAATATAATGTGCTTAACATACTACCTAGGAGCTCTGGTGGTGTTGTGCCTAAGGCATTTGACTACTAACCAGAAGCCTGGTGATTCAAACCCACCAGCCACTCCTCAGAAGGAAGGTTGGGCAATCTACTTCTGTAGTGATACTGCCTCAGAAACCCAAAGAGGGGTCGCTATGAGTTGGATCCGACTTGAAGGCAGTGGGTTTGGGTTTTTTAACGTAGTACCCACCACATTGTAAACACTCAATACCTATTTCTAGGTTATTATGTTTATGTTTCTAGTATCCAAGACAGAGTTGGCATTCAACAAATGTATGTTGGGAGGGCAGGAGGAGAAGGAATAATAATTACTGGAGATTCAGATTTTCCTGATCAATATCTACTCCATTTGCTAATCCCATTCCCACCTCAGGATGCAAATACTTTATGACTATTTGGTTCAGTCACTTAGCTATTTTTGAAATCCCACCACGTCTAGAAATCCTTTGCAGTTGAGAACCAATAGCTTTCCTAATCCCAATCTGTCCAGATCTAAAGCTCTCTACAATTGTCCACTCTCATTTCCCACAATAAGTGCATGTGTTTGCCCTGATTTCTTAGGCCCAGATTGCACTGACCCCCAAATGTGTGGTTGATGTGAACATTTTTGTATTACACATTTTACATGTCAGCCTACTCTATTTCCCATCACTTCCTGCATTTTCTGTGTTACTCAGCCTTTGCTACCTCATCTGTCAGTTTGTCCTACTGTGGTGGCTTGTGTATTGCTGTGAGGCTGGAGGTTATGTGACCGGTATTTCAAATACCAGCAGGGTCACCCATGGTGGAGAGGTCTCAGTGGAACTTCCAGACTAAAACAGACTTGAAAGAAGGAAGGCACCATTCACTTCTCAAAGAATTGGCCAGTGAAAACCTTATGAATACCAGTGAAACACTGTCTGATAAAGTACTGGAAAACTTTATGATTAGTACTGAAAAACTGTCTGATGTAATGCCAGAAGATGAGCCCCTCAGGGTGGATGGCACTCAAAATACGACTGTGGAGGAGCTGCCTCCTTAAAGTAGAGTCGACCTTAACGATGTGGATGGAGTAAAGTTTTTGGGACCTCCCTTTGCTGATGTTGCAGGACTCAAAATGGGAAGAAACAGCTGCAAATCCATTAATAATTGTAACATGGAATATATGAAATATGAATCTAGGAAAACTGGAAGTTTTCAAAAAATGAAATGGAATGCATAAAAATTGATATCCTAGGCATTAGTATAAGCTGAAATGGACTGGTTTTGGCCATTCAACTCATAACAACCCCTCATTGGGTTTCTGAGAAGGTATCTCTATGGAAGTAGGTTGCCCAATCTTCCTTCCAAGGAGTGGCTGGTGGGTTTGAACTGCCAGGCTTCTGGTTAGCAGTCAAATGCCTTAGGCACTATGCCACCAGAGCTCCCATTTTGAATGAGACAACCATTTGATCTACTATGCTGGGAATGACACATTGAAGAGTAATGGCATGGCATTCATCATCACAAAGAATGTATCAAGATCTATCCTAAAATATTATGTTGTCAGTGATAGGATAATATCCATACACCCACAAGAAGGACCAGTTAACACTACTATTATTCAAATGTCCACACCAACCACCAAAGCCAAAGATAAGGAAATTGAAGATTTTTACCAACTTCTGCAATCTGAAATAGACCAAACATGTAATCAAGATGTATTGATTATTACTGGTGATTGGAATGTGAAAGTTGGAAACAAAGAAGAATCACCAGTAGTTGGAAAATATGGCCTTGGTGATAGAAATGACGCCAGAGATCACATGATAGAATTTTGCAAGACCAATGACTTATTCATTGCAAATATCTTTTTTCAACAACATAAATGATGGCTATACACATGGACTTGGCCAGATGGAATACACAGGAATCAGATTGACTGCATCGGTGGAAAGAATAGATGGAGAAACTCAATATCTTCAGCTAAAACAAGGCCAGGAGCTGGCTGTGGAACAGACCACAAATAGCTCATATGCAAGTTCAAATTCTAGCTGAAGACAACTAAAGCAAGTCCACAAGAGCTAGAATATTGCCTTGATTACATTCTACCTGCATTTAGAGACCATATGAAGAATAGATTTGACTCATTGAACACCAGTGACCAAAAACCAGATGAATTGTGGGATGATACCAAGAACATCATCCACGAAGAAAGCAAAGGGTCATTAAAAAGACAGGAAAGGAAGAAAAGACCAAAATGGATGTCAGAAAAGACTCTGAAACTTGCCCTTGAATGGAGAGGAGCTAAAGCAAATGGAAGAAGTGACAAGATAAAAAAAGATTTCAAAGAGCAGCTCCAGAAGACAAAGTCAATTATTACACGAAATGTGCAAAGACGTGGAGTTAGAAAACCAAAAGGGAAGAACACGCTTGGCATTACTCAAGCTGAAAAAAACTGAAGAAAAAATTCAAGCCTTGAGTTGCAATGTTGAAAGATTCTATGGGCAAAATGTTGAATGATGCAGGAAGCATCAAAAGAAGATGGAAGGAATACATGGAGTCATTGTACTAAAAAGAATTGGTTCGTCTATTTAATGAGGTGGCATAAGATCAAGAACCAATGGTTCTGAAGGAAGAAGTCAAAGCTGCACTGACAAAATTGATGAAAACAAGGCTCCAGGAATTGACAGAATTCCCATTGAGATGTTTCAACAAATGGATGCAATGCTGAAGGCATTTACTTGTCTATGCCAAGAAATTTGGAAAGACAGCTACCTGGCCAACTGACTGGAAGAGATCCATATTTGTACCCATTACAAAGAAAAGTGATCCAACAGAATGTGGAAATTTTCAAACAATATCATTAATATCACAAGCAAGTAAAATTTTGCTGAAGATAATTCAAAAATGACTGCAGCAGTATATTGACCAGGAACTTCCAGAAATACAAGCTGGATTCAGAAGAGGACATGGAATGAGGGATATCATTGCTGATGTCAGATGGATCTTGGCAGAAAGCAAAGAATACCAGAAAGATGTTTACTTGTGTTTCATGCAAAAGCATTCTGTGTGGATCATCATAAATTATGGATAACATTGAGAAGAATGGGAATTCCAGAACACTTAATTGTGCTCATGAGCAACCTGTTCGTAGGCCAGGGGCTGTCACTGGGACAGAACAAAGGGAGACAGCATGGTTTAAAATCAGGAAGGGAGTGCATCAGGGTTGTATTTTCTTACCATACTTATTCAATCCGTATGCTGAGCAAATAATTCAAGAAGCTGGACTATATGAAGACCACAGCATCAGGATTGGAGGAAGATTCATTAACAACCTGTAATATGCAGATGACACAACCTCGCTTGCTGAAACTGAAGATGATTTAAAGAACTTACTGATGAAGATTGAAGACTAGAGTCTGCAGTATGAATTACACCTCAACATAAAGAAAACAAAAATCCTCACATCTGGACCAATAAGCAGCATCATGATAAATGGAGAAAAGATTGAAGTTGTCAAAGATTTCATATTACTTGGTTCCACAATCAACACCAATGGAAGAAGCAGACAAGACATCAGATGACGTATTGCACTGGGCAAATCTGCTGCAAAAGACCTCTTTAAAGTGCCAAAGAGCAAGAATTTCTCTTTGAAGACTAAGGTGTGCCTAACTCAAGCCATGGTATTTCTGATCACCTCATATGTATGTGCAAGCTGGATAAAGAATAAGGAAGACCAAAGAAGAGTTGATGCTTTTGAGTTGTGATGTTGGTGAAGAACATTGAAAGTACCACGGACTGTCAGAAAAACTAACAAATCTGTCCTAGAAGAAGTGCAGCCAGAATGCTCCTTGGAAGCAAGAATGGCCAGACTTCATCTTGCCTACTTTGGTCATGTTGTCAGAAGGGACCATTCCCTGGAGAAGGATATCAAGCTTGGTAAAGTGGAGGGTCAGCGAAAAAGGGCAAGTCCTTCAATGAGATGGATTGATACAGCGGCTGCAACGATGGGCTCAGGTATAACAAGGATATGGGGCTGGCACAGGACCAGACAGTGTTTTGTCCTGCTGTACATAGGGACACTATGAGTCGGAGCCAACTCAACAACACCTAACAACAGCCTTTGTTGTCTCTAACGGTCAGGACACAGACCATGTATAAACTAAGCAGAGAAATGCTTCTAAATTGTTTTGTGATGAAGACAAAGGAGAGGTGCTAGAAGCAGAAGCTGGGGAGAAGGTAGGATTTGAGTCTCCATTTACTCTTTTTTTTTTCTTTTATTTATTTATTTATTGTGATTTGGGTGAAGATTTACAGAGCAAATTCACTTTCCATACAACAGTTCACATATACTTTGTCTCGTGTCATTGACCACAGTTTACCACAATGCTACAGCTCCCCTCCCACTTCCTCCCCATAGTT
>NW_006922775.1:55519-76796 GCF_000298275.1 Orycteropus afer afer
TGTCTACTTGAGGTAAATGTTTAACTCACATGCCTAACAGGGTGATTTTTAGGTTAATTCTTAGGTCCTACCACCACTCTGGAATCTCCAAGCTGTCTGTGCTGTCAGGATCACTCAGGCTTACTGCCAGGCCGCAGCTCCATCTGTCTCCTTTTTTGGTATTTTCCTGCAAATTCTTCTGCTAGTTTGGGTTTAGTCCACTTGTATATCCTTCCCTTCAAGGCTCGGGGGTCCAGGATTATCTTCTGTGTCTGTGTCAATTGGTTTCCCTTTTCTTTGTTGAAGAGGGTCTGTGCAGTCTTTCTACCTAGTCTGCCATCTTGCCGGTGATCTCCATTTACTCTTTACCTCAGCAGGAGCAGAAAGCTGCCTCTTTCCTGTTCCTTGGCTACATTCCTCTTAGAGACCAGAGGGGCAAGCCTGGATAATGCAAATAAGACTTAGTACTCAGCCAAGGCCGACTCGACGGCACATAACAACAACAACAACACTCAGCCAAGGGGCCTCCAAAGGGAGATCATGGGGGCTGGCAAGAAAGGAATAGGAAAGGAAGTTGCCTGTGTTTTCCTTAGTACCTTCTTTGTTTTTTCCAAGTGGCAAAATCATCTCTTCTGAAGACATGATACTAATATCTTCTCTCAGAAGGTATACCAGAGTCTGAGAGCACTTTGCAGAGTGGGTGGTCCGCAAGTCTCTAGCCTTTCATATGATATTTGAACTCAGGGCAATTCATTGTACAAAGTCCTAAATGGTATCAAACTTAGGTGCAAATAGAAATGTTCAATCACAGGCATTAATTGTGGGATAAGAGACATATCAGAAAAGTGGTGATGACCGTGTGAGCATAAAGGAGAGCGGAGAGTACAAGCAGCAGCCCAGACTGGACAAATTTAGCCAGTTCCTTGCCAACTTCCCACTATAGATCTTCTACCAGCTTCACCTGATCCTATCCAGCAAAGCATGCTGTGAGGATGTGCATGGGCATACCATAGCTAGGGGCAGTGCTGTTTTACCCAAGAAACAAGGTAAACATAGCTCACTTGTCTTTACTTACTAATTTGTAGAGAACAATTTCACACTTTTTTCACCACATCAAAGATATCATATAAGATATGTCTGGCATCTGTCTCCCAACCCCACAGCACCTTCCCACAGAATTAAAACCTCTTTTCAAATTTACAGTCCCTGGCGGGGATGGAGGAGCCCTAATGTCCCAGTGGTTACACCCTTGCCTACTAACTAAAATGGTTTGGAATGAGGTGGCACCCTTTTTCTATAAAGATTTTAAAAGCCTTTTAAACCCTATGGGGCGATTCTACTCTGTCCTACAGGGTGTCCATGAGTTGGATTCTACTTGATTGATGATAATGGGTTTGGGTTTTGAGTTTGACAGGGATGGAGTAAACAATAAGCAAGGTAAGCACAGACTTACTTATGCTTACTTATAAATCTGTAGTGAACAATTTCACACGGGTTTCACCACATCTTTGATGTGAAATTGTTTACTACAGATTAGTAAGTAAGCCCCCGCTTACCTTGCTTACTGGGTAATCTGCCCCTGGCTAGAGTTCCATTCACAGGTGGGAATCTATTCATTAATCTTTCTACCACAAATTATGCAGTCCAGTTTCCCACATTTGGGGAAATTGCAGGTGTCAGCACATCCAAGTGCAACGGGTGAGCCTCGCCCTGGAAAATTCACCTTCGTGATCATAGTGTCCCCCCTGCCAGGTAAGTATCATCATTAATCTTTTTAAGCAGACTGGGTTGAAATAGCTTCTTTGTTCAGTCTCAGCACCTATTTCTCTGGCCCTGCTTCTGCCTTCCTTTTTCCCCATTAGCGACTGAGGTATTTCTTCTTTGGGGCTGCACGCAAAGTTATCATATGTGCCTGATGCAGATGTCCATGAGACCCACAGACATGTTTGTGAATTTCACCTTTGCAAGAAACTCAGAGCTGCCTAGGGTCTGAGGTTGCACTGGGAACAAAGAGGCAGAAGCCCCGCTGTTGTTTCTCCTTTACCCAACCCTATCATGTGAAAGGGAAAGCTCCAAGAATGGTGACGCATTAAACTCCTCAAAAGGAAATGAACCTCCTCTTTCCTGGGCGGGAATTATGTTTTTTGCTTCTAATATATTTAAAGCGCTTTAACGCTGTAAAAACTATACTCGATGTGATTCACAAAAACCACTCCCTGAAAGAGGGAGGAGCGACTAAGAGCGGAGGAAAAAACGATGGGCAAAGGGCGGGTATAAAGAAGGCAAAGGAGCGAAGAATTTGAGGAATGAGTCATCAAAAAGAAGCTGCAAACTGGGAAAAAGAGCGGAACTTGTAAGTGAGCTGAGAAAGAGACGATCATTCATTAGACAAAGGTTGTGTCAATCACTTCTACTCCGCAAATGACCTGAGAGCCTCTGGGGGGAGGGGTTTTCAAACCGGAAAAAGGGTCTTGGTGGGCGGTCTAAAGGCTTTGAAATCGGAAACGACAAAGCGCGAGCAAATCCACCGAGGGGTCCTGTGAAGTGCCGGCAGCGTTCGTAGAAAGATGGCGTTTGTCATCAAGGTCACATAGCCACTTTAGGGAACTAAAACGAAATTCTAGCTGAGAACAATAGGAACAGCTACCATACGATCCAGATTTACAGAAGCAGTCTCGATTCCAAATATTTTTTTTCCAACTATAATCATAAGTATACTTAGTATTTGTCAGAGCATGTGTCTTAATTTTTGCTTCAGAAAACATCATCAAAACAGTATGTGAGGGAGTGAAGTTTCATTGGGCTCTTCGCCTTCAGGGGGCCTGGAACCAGGAGTAGGGAGCGAAGGGGTGAGGGCAGCTGCAGTAGTAGAAAGCAGCATGTGTCAGGAGGCACTGCCTTAGGGTCTCTGCAAGGGGAAGCAACGTGGGAAGGTGATTCTTAGAGGGTGTGCGGATTTCACCGATCTAGATCAGGCCAAAGTCTAGGCAGCATGGTCTAACCTCTGACCTCTCACTTGTTTTAAAAGGTTGCCCTGGGAAAAAGGACTGCGTTGAGCGCCCTGTACATTGTACAGGTAGTCCCTGCCTTACAGTATATCCCAGTTAGAACAAACAGCATTTTCAACCGTCTTTTATTTAGTTATTTACTTTTGTACTACATACAAAGTTGCAGCATAATTTGCTGCTGTTAACATTCTCAGATGTTTATATGGAATGATTCGAACCTCTCCAAAGATTGGATTTATACAAATACTGACAATAAAAGGCAACGATAGAGAAAACTTAAAAAATATATATATATATATGTTGGGGCAAGCACTAGGAAAGGATCAAAATTGGAGACCTTGGGCAGAGTGAGAAGAAAAATGTAGAACAAAATTTGATAACACAAAAATGACCAGAATTACTGGTCATATGGAGACTGGTAAACCCCCACCTCAAGGACTATGTCCCCGGGTGACCCTTCTGGCTTGGAATTGGACTCATTCCTTTGGGTTAGCTCTCAGCCAAACAATAGAAAGGCCTATGAGCGCAACATCTACCCCAGGAAGATGCACCCTTACAACAGTCAACTCTGAGAGATCAGAAGGGCAGCATTTGCTTAGGGGGAAAATGAGACAGACAGGAATGCATAGGTAAGAAGGACACAGGGAAGGGGCAGTCACAAGGAGGACATGGGAGGAGAGCTGTTTATTGCAGGGATTGTAATCAATACCATGAAACAAAGTGTGTATGAACTGTTGAGTGTAAAATGAATCTGCGTTGTAAATTTGCACCCAAATCACAATAGATTTTTTTAAAAAAAAGAACCAGATTTGTTAGAACCAGATAATCACGACATCTCAGCAAAACAGTGAAGATAGCTTGTTTTTCCAAATAGGCAAGAAGAGCAAAGTTGGTATTAGTGTTTTTGAAGCCATTTAAATATGATGGTCTTGTTCCCCAAAACATAATTTATATTTGATTTACAATGTTACTTATCCATTTGTTAACTAAACTGACATTCCTGAAGTCAATATCAGCAAGCAAAAAAAAAAAAAAAAGGTATTTAATTTATGTCAGAACTAAGAACTGAGTGTCAGAACAGAACCCATCCTAAGTCAGGACTACCTGATAAATTCATCTATGGTTAGACTTTAGTTGGTCCAGGATAAGAAATTTGGGTATAATGAACTCATTTGTTTTCATGTTCTTTTACGGGTTTTCTTAACTTCTGGTTTCCTGGCAAATGTTACTTTTGAAAAATTGCAACCTTGCCTTAGCTAGGGACTTGTTCACTTCTTGGCCAGTACAATTAGGGGGCCTCCACTCATGCACCCCTGTATTATAGGTGCCAGGGAAGAGCTGGGGGCATATAAAAGGAATGATCCAAGAATTTCAAGCATTTTAATCTAGTTGTGCTACCTCCTTGGAAACCCGAGGAGGGGTCGCTATGAGTCAGATCCGACTCGATGGCAGTGGGTTTGGTTGGTTTTTAATCTAGTTGATGAAACAACTCTATGGCAGTGGATTTTTTTTTAATCTAGTTGATGGTTTTTTTCTTTCACACTTCAACTATTTTTATGCCCCCAATCATAATCCACACTCCAAACTGAGAGCTGGCCCAGGATTCCTCACCCAGAAGCCTGAAAAGACCATGCTTCAACAGTGCCTGAGAATGGAGCCAGGAGTAGAGAGATTAACTTTTTCACCAGCTTGGTCTTGTCTTTATTCAGCCCTGACCATATCAGTTTAAGCCATTCCCTTGATCTACCTTCTACAAATGCCCCATTATTGGGATTTATCAGACCACTCCAGTTCTAGCTTTAGGGATCACTTGGAATCTATTCAGGAAAGGGGTTTAAGGGAAAAGGGGGCCACCAACTCTCCTATTCTCCAAGGCCTCATTTCTCCCTCCCCTAACTTTCTAGACTGGCTGTAGGAATCCAAAGTACAGCCTTAAGGGAACAGGTTTATGGTGGAGGAGTTTGGACTCAGTCATTCTAGAACAATATAGGCTCAGAGGGCTCTGGGAGGCTTGTGGGCAACTAGATCCTTTTACTGCCACTGCTTTGGTCACTTTAGAGGCTCACAACAATTTCTCTTGGTCAACACTGAAAGAGAGATCTTGTATCATTTGTTACAGATACTCCAATAATCATAAGAGAGCTTCTGTGAGTTGAAGTGGGTGGGAGGGGAGAGACATGGCAAATATAATCCTGTAGTATTCTGGGGGAAAATACACAATTCCAGGCGTACCTTGGGGAAAATAAAAACTTTAGTTTAATAAGAAAGGATGGCCATGAGGCCTAGAACAACACTTTCTCTTTTTCTCTCTTCAGGAGTGCCCTGAATAGCTGGCTCTATCCTACTGGAGGGTGCTGGGTGCTCTAAACAGATGAAGGAGGGGAAGGATATTGCTACAACAGTGTGCTATATTATAGATCTGCCACCAGGTGGCACCAAATCATAACCAGCACTCCAAAAACCCCCTCAGAAAATGGACCTTGAGAGCCCTTGAGCTATTTTCCCCTTTCCCTGCTCCCCACATGGAATTGAATAATAAGTCTTTCAGATGTTGTGGATAAGTAAAGAATCATCATTCAATGAAAATGCTTGAATCCCTAAGCTAGAGCCACTTTCAGCTGTAGATTCCTACGATTTAAATATGGCTTTAGTCCCTGCCTTCTCCAGACCTATTTCTCAGTTCTAGATAAAAGAAAAGGTGTTTTTCCTGGGATATTTTCAGATGACTCCACCTTCCAAAGAGTTATTTTTCTTCAAGGAGGTCAGTTGAAGAACAACAGACATGAGACTTAAGGGGCTTTGCTCAAATTCTGGTCCCTCTTCTGAA
Organism: Orycteropus afer afer; assembly: GCF_000298275.1. NCBI lineage: Eukaryota > Metazoa > Chordata > Mammalia > Tubulidentata > Orycteropodidae > Orycteropus > Orycteropus afer. Next base: position 61,334 of record NW_006922775.1, read on the forward strand.
TGACTGCTGTCATGGGCATGCTGGTGTGATGTGGCAGACCAGCCTTATTGCCTTTTATAGTCAAATAGGACTGCATCCAGCACCTCAAACATACCCCATGAATTTTTATTCCTAGGCTCCTCCACCTGGAATACTGTCCTTTCTCAGCCATTTCTGTGTGTCTTGCGTGTTCAGATCAAACTTCATGGAGCCTTCGATTTCTCCCAGTCTAAATTAGTAACAACTCATACTCCTTATGTGCCATTTGCCCTGTTCTTCTACTTTATGTTATGGTTATTTGTGAACCATACACCCCTACAAAACTGTGAACTCCCTAACTGAAGACAAGGACCATATCATTTCTTTTTATGCCCCACAGTGATGAACACAGTAGGCATTCAATAAATCATAATAATATCTTACATTTGTATAGCACTTACAGTTTAAAAAGCACATTCACATACATTTTCTTATTTAATCCTCACAACAACCCTGTGAGGTAGATGTTATCATTCTTATTTTATAGATGAGCAAACAGAATCAGGAAAGTTAAACAACTTTGTCCAAGGTTATGTAGCTAGGAAGAGGCAGAGATGGATTCAAATGCAGGTTTTCTGACCCGTTCAAGTTTTTATACCTGAGCTAGAAATTTCTTGATGGAGACTGAAGCCATGGGGCTCATACTGGGGACAGGAAAAGGAGATGAGAAGATCTAAAGGTCAAACTCCTCTCATTTCATCCCCATTTCCCTTTTCCTCTTCATTCTCTTATTTCAAAGGAGAATTTCAGAAAACAATCTTATTTTGTCAAAGAATGCCCTGGTGTGAGATGTTCTTGTGAATAAGAAGGGAAAATGTGGGATGACAATAGGAGAATAAAGTGTATTCATGGGTAGCTCAACAGCTATACCCAAAGAGTGGTCAGTCACTCATGAATCTTTGTCAGCCTGGAGGGAGTGGTATACTAAAGAGTTCTATCTTGTCCCTGGCCTGTTTAATAATTTATGACTTGTATCAGGATATTGATGGCATGCTAATCAAATTTATAAATGACATAAAGCTGGTTTCAGAAAGATCTTCAAAGTCTGTAATGAACTGGAAGATAAAACATAAATTTCATATTTGAGTTCATCAAATGTGTAAGTGCAAGGTAGGAGAGACATGGTTTAATAACAATCTGTGTGAAAAGGTTTTCGGTGTTTGAGGTGACTGTAAGCTGGTTATTTTTGACACTAGCAGCCCAAAATGCTAATGAATTCATGTCTAGAATAAGGGGGATTTTAGTTCTGCTTTCCTCTCTCATCATTAGGCCACAGTGCAGGATTGTTTTTAATCTTTGATACCATACATGAACAGGGACATTAGCAACCTGGAACATGTACAAAAGAGAGGGACTAGAAGTGTGAGGGGACTTCAAAATCATTGTATATGAATTACTGGAGCCACTTAATATGGAGAAGGGATCAACAGGGTGATGACGGTGGTTCAGGATCCAGTTTTCAAATATTGGAAGGTCCTTAATATAGAAGAGGGACTCAACTTGTTTTGCTTTGTAAGAGGGCATGATTAAGAGCAAAGAGTAGATGCTATGGGGAAACAGATTTTGACTCAACATAAGAATTTTATGATGGTTTGAGATGACCACATATGCAGGGTTTTCTTTAAGAAGAGATTTTCCCACTACTGGAGGTATTTAAGCAAAGGCCAGATAACTACTTGACAAGGAGGTTGAAGAAGGGAATCAAGCATCAGAACATAAGTGAGGGAACTAGGCAACCATTAAGGCTGCTTCTGACACTAATTTTGGCATTCAAGTAGGGAGGGGTGGAGGTGAAAATAGTTGTAGCCCTCAAGTAAGTACCTCTCAACTAGTTATTATCTTTGCTTCCAGTCTCTCCTCCTCCAGCCTGTCCTGCACCTAGTCTCCAGATATCTTTTCCTGAATACTTTACCATGGGATCTTCCAGCTCAGATATTGTAAAATCTCATTAACACTTTGTCAGATGCTTTAGTCCCTTTTGCATTATCCACACTGAATGGTTATCCAGTCACTGCTTGAGTATCTCTGGTGATGGAGAGCTGTCTACCTTTTAGGACAACCTATTCCAATTTCAAAGAATACTACTAAACATTAGAAAATTCTTCCTGGAACAGCCAAATGCTTATATTAGGGTGTTCAGGTTAGGAATTTTTTTTCTTCTCTGCTTTTGAAACTGTTAATAAATCTTGAAGGACTTCAAGAGGCTGGAGTCATGAGTCAAAACTTTTAATTATTCTTTCAGTATAAAAAAGGGAAAAAAAAGCATCTTCCTTATGTTGAACCAAAATCTGCTTCCCTATACTTACATCCATTAGATCTTGGAGTCTTTGGAGTCACACAGAACAAATCTACAGCCTCTTCTTCCTTATGATTTGGTGACAGTGGACAATTTTTTCTTGGGATTCCTCAGTCCACTCATGATTCTCATTACTTTTCTCTGGATATGCTTTTGTTAATATCTTCCTTGAAGTGTAGTGCCCATGAAGAGTAACAGGTGTGGTTTGACCACTGAAATGTGGCACAAGTTATGAGCTCTTTTATTCTAGATATTATACTCTATTAAAGCAGCCCAAAGTCATAATAATTTCTGTAGCAAACAAATCTACTTTTGGCTTATAACTCATAGTGAGCTTTCATTTACATTAAAAGCCTCCTAAGCTACATCATCTCTCACATTCTACACTTGTACCATTACATTTTGGAATTCAAATAAGGAACTTTCTTTTTGTCACTGTTAATTTCCATTTTGCTATAGTGAGTCCAGGAGCTCTTGTAGCATAGTGCCTAAGGCATCTGACTGCTAGCCAGAAGGCTGGCAGTTCAAACCCACCACCCACTCTTCGGAAGGAAGACTGGCAATCTACTTCCGTAGAGTTACTGTTTCGGAAACCCAAGAAGGGATTGCTGTGAGTCGGATCCGACTCGACAGCAGTGAGTCTGGTTTTTTGGTTATAGTGAGTCCATCATATCAGCCTCTTGACATCTCTATGAAATCTATTCTGTCATCTCACCTTTTGGCTCTATCTCTCAGCTTTGTGTAATTTGCAAATTTGATCTAGTGACATTAAAAAAGAACACTTTTGTGTGTAGTCATTCAGCCACTTAAGAATCCACCCTGCATCTTTCCATATTGTGCTAGAATGTTTTGTCAAACTCCAAATACACTACGGGTATAGTACTCCATTCATCTATCCATCTAGTCATCCTATCAAATGAAATGAGCTGTGTAAGGTATGATTTTTTTTTCCCAAATCCATGCAGAAGCTGAGTGGTCTTTGCTTCCTTTGTTAAGTGCTCACCAACCTTCTTTTTAATCATTAGAATCTTGCCCTGAATCAGTATCAATGTATTGTTCTGTTATTTGTGGGAGTCATCTTTCCCATTTGCAAAAATATGGGACCACGTTTGCCAATCTCTAGGCTGCCAGCATGTACCTCTGCCACTCTCCATGGGGTTTGCAAAGCCACCATTAGTTATCCTGCAGTTTGAGCTGCAAATCCTCTCAGTGCCCTGAGCTGTACTGACCCAGACCGAGAGAGAGAGTACTCAGAGAAGCTACTAGACTGTCTTCAGAAATTTCTATCTGATGTTCACTCGGTCCTTTCTACTCTGAAAATCCTTCTCCTTGCAAAAAAGAAGGAACACCTAGGAGCTGAGGATGTTTTGTTCCTCTCTAAAGCTATTATTAGCAAACAAGTTCCATGAGGGCATCCCCATCATTCACCCAATCACACCTAAACTCTCCTGCTATTATGAAGAACTCTACAACCTGCTTTCCCACCATTTAACTTCTTTCTTTTTTTTTGGGGGGGGAAGAACATTTTAATTTATAAATAGGATTTGGATAGCCTCCCCCACCTCCATCAGAAGGGTGCCTAAGGGCCTCTTGGAAAAGTGAAAACTGCCCTGGAGGTTAAGGCCCCCAAATGGGGAGGATGTGGTGGAGGACTGGTGTCAGGAGAGAAGGATAAGTGATGGAGTTCCACAAAGCTGGTCCTGGGCTCAGCAGTTACTGGCAGAGCCTGGAACGATGAGTGGAGTGTTTTCTCTGGTAAGGGGTTGTGCTTCTGAATGCACTTGCATTTGCTACTCAAAGTGAAGATGATTCCCACAATGTACAGGAACCCTGACAGGTCATTTCGCCAAGTTGGAGGCCTTCCCAGTAATAGTAGAAGGGACTGTCTTTACCAGTGATGTCACTGGCTTCCAAGGCAGGCAGGGCAACCAGGAGGAGAAGACCCCATGTCAATTTTTCTCTCACAAGTTGGGCAGTCTAGGGGGAACTGTGTTGTCAGGTTATTAAACCTCTCTGTGCATCAGTGTTCTGAAAGCCCAGTGCACAGAGCAGGTCTGGTGAGGCCACTGGGTCTGTCTCCCACCATTTAACCTGAACCCTCTATTTCAGTCAGCTCAGTTCCTTGCTACTTCTCAAACACGCCTTAGGTCTTCTCATCTCCATGCTCTGGCTGAGGCTTTTCTCCCCATCTTGAATGCCGATTACCCACCCACCCACCCACCCAAATCCCACCCTAGCCTTTTTCATAAATTCTCCAGCCCCTTTAACCTTTACCATACAATTGAAGTCACACACTAGATTATACATTTCATTCATTTTATCATGGTTCAATTTTGTCTTCCTGACCGTGTGCTTCCCAAAGAGGGTGTCTTCTATCCCTCACAATTTATAAACTAGTACAAGGCCAGACCTACAGTTCTGGTAACCATTTTCATTTCCTATGGAGATTTCCACGGCAACAAACCTCTGGCCCTTTGCACACAAACCACACATTCAGATGCCAAGATAGCTGTGTCTAGCTCCCCAAAGGACTAAAATAGAAACCAGATAAATCTAGGGATACAGGCTGAACCTGGTCCAGGCAGTAATGATTTTTGTAATGTGAAATAAAATCCAAGTGTATCCTCAGCCTCTCATCAAACAAGGAGCTGAGCTTTTCAGCTGGGCTCAGGGCTGGCAGTCAGCAACAGGGCTAAGAACACTCTAAACCTTCACCGCCCCTCCCCACCAAAAAAACCCAAACCCCTGCCATCAAGTTGATTCTATCTCACAGTGACCCTCATCAGGTTTCCAAGGCTGTAAATCTTTACAGAAGTAGATTGCCACATCTTCTTGCCATAGAGCAGCTGGTGGGTTTGAACTGCCAACCTCCTGGTGAGCAGCCAAATGCTTTTAGGATTTGGATAGCCTCCCCCACCTCCATCAGAAGGGTGCCTAAGGGCCTCTTGGAAAAGTGAAAACTGCCCTGTAAGTTAAGGGCAACAGAGCTAGCTACTAAGAACACCACTGACTGTCAATTAGATTTTGGAATACTGGTTGTCTTGGAGGTCACCTCTCCCACCCAGACCTTTTAAAGGTGTGAAGACATGTCTCATCAATGGGTCCCAAGAAGGATTGGAACTGGTTTTACTATAGCACCTTGAGTTCTTAGAGGACAGGCAGTGTCTTAATGTCCCCAAAATAGTTGTTGTTGTTGTTATGTGCCGTCAAGTCAGACCTGGCTCATGGAGACCCCCCTCCTTGGGTTTCCAAGGCAGTATCACTATGGAAGTAGATTGCCCAACCTTCCTTCCGAGGAGTGGCTGGTGGGTTTGAACCACCAGCTTCCTGGTTAGCAGTCAAGTGCCTTAGGCACTATGCTACCAGAGCTCTCCCCGAAAATAGAGAGCCTTCTAATTTGGCAGTACATACATACACATAGACACACAAAATACACACACCCCAAACCAAAAATCAAACCACATCCAGTGCCATCGAGTTGATTTTGACTCATAGTGACCCTATAGGAGGCCAAGTTTGGCAATATCAGACACAGAGCGATCAAAGAATCATAAAAACAAAGACTGAATAGACCTCAAAAGGTCATGTAATCCAGCCCTCTGTTTTCAGAAAGACGAAGACCACCAGTGTTTCCTTAGTAATCATTCATTCAATTTGGCAACTGTTGAGGACTTGCTACGTGCCTATGATCATTTCTTATTCATAGCAGTTTTTCTTTATGTCTAATAAACTTATCTTTCCTCTATCATTCTCAGAAGAAATGGAGAATAAGCCATCAGCTCTGTTCTTATTTAAATTTTTGAAGATGGTTATAGCACACTGTTAACATATTAGGTGTGCCACAATTACTGAATGTTACTTCATTGGCTTCCTGCTTTCTAAACTTAAAAAAGTATGTATCACCTAGTCCTTTGGCACATTGCTTTTGCTCTTGTCCAGATCCTCTCCAGTTGTCCCACATACCCTGAAAGTGTGTAGACCAAGGATAGACTCAGTAAATTTAAAGAGCCTAACCAATAGTCAGTGGAGTGGAAAAAGTTGAGTTGGACAGTGGGGAGGTTTGTATGTTACTAGATTGCATTCTAGGTCTGTTTCTAACACTAACTATGATGTGATGTTGGACTTTTTTGGGCCCATTTCCCCAAATGTAAAATGAGGTGCTAGACTAGATGACTCCGAGGTTAGTTCTAAAACTCAGACTCTGATTACTTCCCAGCTACTCCACACCTTATTTTTGTTACTATATGTTAATATGTTCGTTTTGGAAAGAAAAAAAAGAGAAGAGGGGGACATTCAAGGAAGGAAGAAGGAAAGGAGAAAACCAGTTCTACACTATGGACTCATTCAACTTGTGATATACCTGACATTCTCCCCCTAGTCCTTATTTTTTAAAATTTTGTTTTAACTTTGTGTCAAGTCAAGCATTGCCCATCTCTCTTGTACCCATGTACAATATTAGTATATTGTTTCTGGCTTTTGGTCTTTATACATACTACCTTGTGTTCATCCCCTCTGAACAGCATCCTGGTTGTGATAGTACATCTCTCTCATTTTGTTAGGGTCACTTTGAAGAATTCTATTCCTGGTTTCTGAGGTTTCAGCAAACCTGCCTAAATGTCATACTTGATGAACAGTCTGTTAGTCCAATCCGTCAAGTCATGGAGAATATGAAATACCATAATGCTAACCTTATGAGGCCCCACTGAACTCATCCCCCAGACTTTATAGGGAGCCACTGATCACAATCCTGAAGAGAAACTGCTCCTGGGGCCCTAATGATTTTTCCAATTCTAACTCACAGAACAGGAAACAAATATCCTTGAGGAAGGAGACTGCCTCTGCTTTGTCAGTCACTCAAGGACAGAATATCCACATGTCTGATGCTGCTACTTGATTCAAATACAATAAACAATTTCAGCATGTTAGAGGTCAAACCTCCTCCCAGCCCCTCAGTCCAGGATGAGGGCAGAGGAGGCAGCAGCAGTGGCAGCAGAGAAGGAAGAAAGTATTTTTGTTGTTTCATAAGGAGGCCCGAGGTGCTTAGAGAAGGCTTCAGCTGCAGGAACCCAGAGTATGCGGGTGATGGGGGGGGCAGGCACAGCAACTGGATGAGGACTGGTGGAGTCTTTGTGCAGGGGGCCAGCAGACTGAAACCCAGACTTACATCAGCTTAAGAGAGGCAGAAGAAGAGTGCCTAATTTCTAGCTCACAGAGGCACCCTGCTTGGAGGTCTTTTGGGGCAAGGCCTGTGCGAGGGAGGCAGGTTGGGAGTGCTAACTGGATTTTTTTATTTTTATATCAAGACACTGTGTTTAAAATTTTTACAAAGGACAAACTCCATGGGTTTCTGTTAGTGTTTTAAGAATTTTTCTTTAAAAAAAAAAAAAGCCAACAACAACAACAAAAAAACGCCTTTTTGAAAGAGAAAGGACAGACACAAAAGAGACTCTGTAAAGAAAATGGGGTGAATTTCTGATAGCATTACCCCAAAGGTAAAGGCAGAGCACAGGGGCTCAATAATGACATGACCTCCTTAGAACCTCATTCACCAAATCTAGGATCCCCTGGTCTAGCCAGACCAATGCTGCTGGCTTTTGGGGGAAGCAGGTCACCCTGCAGTTTGCACATCCCTCCAAAGGGACACAGAGATGGTTGAAGAGCTCTCTCATATGGCCCTTCAACCCCATCCATTGTTAGCCTCTTCCTCCTTCCACCTCATGGTCTTGTTCAAATCTGTGTCTTTCTTGGGGGGGTCCTGCTCCTTGGTCCGATTGTGTGAACACAAGGGGTTCCAAAGCCAGAGAGACCTGGGCCTGGAGCCCTCCCCTCCAGAGCCTTGTTGCACTTACGGGTTGAAGAAGCATTTGTTCCATTTTTTTTTTTTAAATCGACAAAAACAAGACCCAGAAAAAGACCAAGTATAGGGGAGGAAAAGCTACTCTGCTCCTTAAAGCTCCCAAATCTGGAGTGGATTGGTGGTGCAGTTCCAAGAGAGGCTGAAGGCGAGCACCAAGGGGATGTCCAGTTGTTGCTTTCAGGCCCCCCAGGAGTGTCTGTAGTCAGGCTCAGGGAGCTGGCTTCAGATGTTGTTCTGTAAGTCCTCAGTTTACTAAGGACTCTTTTGCATCCCCACTTGAAGCATTTGCTCAGGTTTATTTCAGTATTTGTCTTTTTGTACATGCAGGTGCATGTCCATATCTGTCTATTTGTGCAGGCTGGTCTGCTGTAGGGTGTGGGTGCGTGCTTATACATATATGTCTGTACGTGTACTCTGTGTGTGTGTGTCTCTGTGTGCACGTATTTGTGGATCTGGGAGGGAGTGAGCCAAGAGACAGGCTGTGCTCTGAGCTGGAGCTATACCCGAGTAGTGGAGTGTGAGTGGGGCAGCCCAGTACTGTTGAACCCTGTGGCAAAGGTGTTGTAGGGGTGCAATGTCTGCAGCCCTACCAGGGAGTTGGGAATCATAGTGATGGTGTTTGGGGTCATGAGTGGGATGTCATCAGGGGAGCGCCGCAGGGTCAGGGTATAGTCAGGCAGTGCAGTGAGGCGCAGTGTATCATGGGGGGGACCTGCCTCACACTCATGATGGGTGGGGCCCAGCTGTAATGCTGCCAGCTCCTCCTCAGGAGCAGCTCCCAATTCAGGGGCCCCAGCACCTCTCTGAGGGCTAGGCTGTCGCAGGGGCTCCTGACGCCGTTTGTCCTTACGGTAGTAGAGGGCAGCGAAGGCCAGAACATTAAGGAACAGGAGAGAGGCCCCCACAGCAATGGTAACACTTAATTCAGTGGAGTAGTCACGAGGGTTCTCCACCAGGAGTGGCCCTGCATCCTGGTCCCCATTCCAGGACCCTTGGGCATTCTCGTTGCTGTAGGCAGGAGAGATGGCTGGCCGCTTGGTGCTCCAGGTCTTGCCATTGGGCCTGCGGGTAATGTGGGAGCTGTGGGTGGTATCCGGGGGTGGCACTTTGGTGGTTGTGGACGTATAGTGGAACATGTCATGCAGGTTGTATAGATGGGGCACCAGGTGTTTCCAAAAGGCCACTTTAGTGGCCCGGTAATGGTCGCGGACCCTTGGTTTCAGCCCGATGTGAAGGTAGAGCTGGTCTCGGGGATTGTATTTGGACCAGGCCACTTCCTCAAAGCGGTTGGCCTTGGTGTGAATGAACTTGGTATCCTGGGGGACCGGCTTGTTGGGATCCCTGAAATACCACATGGAAATCTGGGGTCACCACTCTACCTGAATGAGAAAAGGGCCCAGCATTCTTTTTCTCACACCCACCCCTAAACCTCTTCCCCAGTCCAAAACCTTCCACCGTTTCTGTCTTTTGCAGGGTCCCTCCCTCTGTCCATACCCCTTTCTTACCCAGGACTTGAACTCTTATTCCCCATGGCATCATGGAAACCATCTCATCCTTCCCTGTGTTCATCCTCTAAAGGCATGCTACAAAAAAAAAAAAAAAACCTCACTGCCATCGAGTCGAGTCCGACTCATAGCAACCCCCATTGGGTTTCTGAGGTGGTAAATCTTTACGGAAGTAGATTGTCCCATCTTCCTTCTGCAGAGCAGCTGGTGGGTTTGAACCACCAACCTTCTAGTTAGCAGTCAAATGCCTTAGGCACTACACCACCAGAGCATGCTATAAATGCTTTTTTTTTTTTTTTAATCACATGCCACTGAGCATCCATCAGTTTTTTTAGCTGCCCAGTTTTCTCCAGGGCCCTTAAAAGGCTCTTTCTGAATGTACTTTATTCCCACTTCTCATGGTCTCTGACCATCTAACCTGGAATCCCATAGTTCTGCCAGTTACTCTCATTCCTGCTCAGTCCTAATGCTAACCAAGTCCTGAGCTTCGACATAATTTCTGAAGGAAGGAAAATGGCATGAAAGACTTGAGTGGGGGAAGGTAAGAAGCAGAGTGATGGAGTTACCAAGCAAGATTTTGGGATGATCTTAGGAAGTGAGATAATGGAAGAGGTTTGAATAGAGGAGCAGAGGGCATGCTGGGGTCCCAAAGAAGAAGAATCCCCATATCTCCTTACCCAGTCTTGGCAAAGTTGGTCCAGTAGGTCATGACGACAGCACTGAGCATAATGTCATTCTTGGAGAAGTTGCAGGGAAAGAGGTCAGTGGGACCTACCATAGGGACCCCAAAAACGTAGGGTACTTCATCGCCATGAGCTGCATCTGACCAAGCAGGCTTCATGAGGCTCTGGCAGTGATGGTAGAAGGCATAGAAGTAGGTAGGTGAACCATAACGGGCATGCAGATCAGCAGTCACCACTGAGGGTTCCACCCACTGGTGATCAGTGAAGAGTGCCACCAGTGTTTTACGGCGAGTCTCGGGGTTGTCACGGTCTGCCCAGTCTGTGTACATGAATTTGATGGTCTCCCGCAGGGTGTCTTTACCCTCAGGATAGCCATACAGATTGTCCACAAAGTTGGAGACTGAATAGTCAAAGTCAGTGCCAGAGACACCATCCTCAGGGTCCACTACCCCTTCCACAAACTTGAGACCTTCACCCTGGTTGACACCTAACATGATGTCATAGTTGAGGAACTCGCCCTGTTCCATGAGGATCTCAGGGTCATCAGGAATGACATCACCATCAATCACAGGGCCAAAGGCTACATGGTAGCGGGCTGGCTGGATGTCTTGCTCTACTAGCTCCTTGGCACTTTTTTGCCGAAGACAGTCCACCATATCCACTGTGTCTAGCACGTTACAGCCCACTTTGTCTGCCAGTAGGCTAGTGTACTTCACTGGTTGGTAGTTGACAGCCCAGCTGGACAGAGCAGAACCACTTTGGATGATGGCTCTCTGGAAAAGCCCTACAGAAGACAGGCAGCACCAGGTCAGATCTGTTGTGTTCCCCATAGTCTAGGCCTCCCTTACCTGTCTCTGAGGAACAAATAAAACATCTTCTCATTCTTTTGTTACTGAGGTTGCCCTATTGTTTTAATGGGCTAGGAAGGAGATATGACTCTTTTGGCTAAATATAATGGGTTAGAACCAGAGTAAGGGCTGCTGTGTACCCCTTCCCTGATTGGCCCCCTGCAGTTCTTCTACTGCTTCCATGTCCTAGTTGGTTGGTAGCTTGGGGGTTAAGGAAATGTCAGGAAGAATTAACCTCTTGGATCCCAGACATCAGCTTACTTATGCTCCCTTTCTTTATCTCTCGTTGTCTTTCCCTCTTGCTTCCTGCCCAGCTGGGTCCAGCTCTGTGCCAGCGTACCACCAGGGAGCTGCTGCTTACACCACAAAGGAGTCTTTTTTCATGAGAAATGAGAAATGCAGTCAGGAGAGAGCCTCATATTCTGGGATTTTGGTGAAGGATCCCCAGGGCAAAGGCCTTGGGGTCTGAAAGTCTCCAGGAAATGAATGTACCGTGCAAATCTGTTGTCTCCACAAGGAGAGAGTCCTTTTACTGAGGCTACTGATGCCTCAGATCAAGATTCTCCTCTGAGAGGGAGCCAGTCTCCCAAGCTCAAAGAGAAGATGATTCTTCCCTTCTTAGGGGGGAAATAAATAGACATAATTCTTTCAGTGGCCCTAACATTCCCAAGAGAGAGAATTTGGCTCTGAGACGTATAATTTCATTCCTTTAACTTTGCATGGGAGGAAAGAGAGGGTGAGAAATATAGATTACTACTTATGAGAGAGCTTCATTTTTCTAAAGACTATTCTCCAAGAGTCAATTACAGAAAGACAGAGAGAACAAATCTTTAAAGAAGTCAGGCCGCCAGAGACACAGGCTCCTTCTGAGACAACATTCCAGAAAAGGACTTCTCCCAGGCAAATAGTCCCTAATCAGAGAAGGCACCATTCCTTCTTTTCAGATGGAGACACCCTCCCAGCCAGTCATTTACCCTCCTTTTCGAGTAAAGGAGATTCCTGTTCCTACTACTGTCACCTAGAAATATATTCTCTTTCTTTAGAGGTGCAGATATCACCTTAGTCTCTCACCAGGGCAGTCCCTGAAGGGACAGAGACAGAATTTCTAGATCAGACAATGTGATTTTTCTCTCTCAGAGAAACACACTTCTTTAAAGGGAGATTAGAGTCCTCCTGTGAGAATATCACCAATTCTTGGGGTCCATTTCAATGAAAAAAAAACCTGTCCTTACTCACAGATTCCCTGACTTCAGAGAAGGGCACCTATTTCAGGAAGATTTTTTTTTCTTTGTGAGAAGCTTGGCTTTACTCTCAGAGACAGATTGTTCTCTATAGTCTAAAGGTGGAGTGAACATTTCCTTTCAAGCAAAAATGGTTGATTTGGCCCCCTTGGAAGAGTTGATTGGCAGAGGGACCCACCACAAGGAAAGAGTCTAAAAATGAGAGTCTCCCTTAAGGAGGGGGTATAGCCCTGGAGGAGGTCTTGATTATAATCCCTCAGAAGAAACCCAGTTCACAGGTTAGTGATTCTCACTTCAGACCCACCTCCTCCCTCAAGCACATTTCCTCACTTGTACAGACTTGTTCTTGGAAAGGCAGAGAATGAGTGTTTCTTACACCTAGGAACTAATTTCCACCCTAGGCCTATACTCTAAAGCAATATACCCTTCCCAAATGGAAAGATTTCCCTTGCTCAGAAAGAACTACTGTCCCTTCAGAGAGGGGCAATCTATTCCCACTCTCTCAAATAAGACTTCCACAACAAAAGGAGAATTTTATTTTCTCAGGATATAAATAGGTTTCTCTCCTTCCTCTCTTACATTGGAAGAATTCTTTCTTTCCCCAGAGAAACATTTCCCTTCCACTTCTCCCCAAAAGAGATACTGAGCTGGCAGAAGAGGCAGGCTGAATCTCCAGGGTACTCCTGGGGCATAGAGATGGGCATTCTGGAGCCTGAAGTCCTGAGGTTCAGAGTGGGCAGCCAGCACTTTTCTAGTTCATGTTTTGATCCATGAGCTACTCACCCTCAGAGTGATGTGACAGTGTGAGAAGGCTGACACAGGATGCACCAATGCCAGAGCCAAAGACAGTAATACGGCGGGGATCTCCACCAAAGAAGGCAATATTCTCGCTCACCCAGCGGAGGGCCTGGATTTGGTCAAGAAGCCCATAGTTGCCTTTGGCAGCCTGATCGCCAGTGCTCAGGAAACCTGGATTCAAAAAAGTGCATGAAAATAGTGAAGGTGGAGGGGTCAAGGACTTAGGTTATGATGGGGAAGGCAAGGACAATGGATGCACATGTAGTGTAGCTCTTTCTACCTAGCTAACATAAACCATTGTTCCTTTCTACAAGGAATCATCAACATAGGAATGACTGGCTCCCTGCCCCTCACCCATATCCAGTTTAGAAGGAGGAATTTTCAGATCATGTAAAGTGGATGCCTCCCATTAGGAGATTTAAACTGTAGCCCTGATGTAGTATTCAGGGACATTACTGTAGTACCTGGCAAGAGACAGTGAAATAGCAGGGACCTTGGAGTCAGACAGTCCTGGGTTTGAGTATTGGTTCTGTCATTCATTAGCCATGTAGCTAATGGCTTGGGCAACTTATTTAAAATCTCTGGGTCCTAATCTCCTCTTTTGTAAAGTGGGGATAAAAATACCTCATAGGGTTATAACAAGGATAAAATAAACATGAGAACATATAACATGCTCAGCACATTATAGATCCAATTACTTATCTTTCTCCTTTTCTCTCTTACAGAAGTGAAGATCCCAAGAGGGAACAATCCCTATGCTCTCTCTGCACTTCTTGTATAAATCAGTCCATATCCACTTCTTTATAAGACCTCAGATTAGCCTCTTCCCCTCATTCTCAGGGCAGGTCATTATTCTCCTTCTTCCCACACTTAATGAATCAGAAAATTTTGGCAATGGGACCCAGCAACCTATTTCTTACAAGGCCTTCAGATGATTCTGATGCCTGCTAAAGTTGGAAATCCACTGGGTAAGCCCATCTCTTTGGTCTGAAGGAGAAATAGGGAAGTCAGTGCAGTGTGTTACCACAGAAACAAGTCTTCCCGCCTACCCACTGGGATTTGCTGCTGAGGAGACATATCACCATGGAGACTACCTTCCCACCCACCTCCTGGGATTTGCTGCTGTGGAGACTTGTTACCATGGAGACTACCTTCCCACCCACCTGCTACTATCCCACAGAGATGTCCTATATTCTGCCCCTCCTTCCATTTTAGACTGATCTTGCTGTCTTATTTAATCTCTTCCCTTCTCTTTAGGCTTCTTGGAGGGCTCAATCTTCTCCTGCTCTAGGCTTTCTGAAGAGTTCTTTCCAGGTGGGAATTATAGTGCTTCTACATATTGAAAACCCATACCTGCATCAGTATTTTTTGACTCCACTGTTAAGATCTCATTTGCAATACCTGGAATCAACTTTATGTGAGGCCATGTTTGAAGAGGCTCCCACAGCTCAAAGACAGCTCTTTGGTAGTCTTGGAAATTCAGAGGCAGAAACTGATTTAAAACAGGCCCAAGCAGGCACAGGACCTCATCATTGTCTCTCTTGAGTCTCTCTGTATCTAGCTTTTACAAAAGAGTTCATTTCACCCTCAAGTGTGTTATTAATGTACCTTTGGTACAATCAAGTATGTAACCAAAAAACAAAACCCAATGCCATGGACTTAATTCTGACTCATTGTGACACTATCAGGCAGAGCAGAACTGCCCCATAGGGTTTCCAAGGCTGTAAATCTTTATGGAAGCAGACTGCCTCAGTCTCCTCTCCCATGGAGCAGCCAGTGGGTTTGAACCACTGACCTTTTGGTTAGCAGCCAAATGCCTTAACCACTGTGCCACCAGAGCTCCATGAGAATGTAAAGTACTTGTCATTCCTCCCAGGACCTAGTCACAAGCCCTCTTTAGTCCCAGATTCCAGGTGAGGAAATGAGAAGGAATTAGAAAAGACTTAAAAGATGATACACAGAGAAACACTTGTTTTTCTAGACAAGAAAATGAGCTTCTCCTTTGCATTGCCCGTTTTTGAACTTCAGCTGCTTCTGTGAATCTTAAAAACTATGCTGACCATAACATACTACACCAAAACATTGTTCCACATCCTACTTTGGTGAATAGCGACTGGGATCATAAAACCTTGTAAGCAACAATCTAGATGCAATGATGGGTCTCTCCTCATCCAGAGAAAAGAAGAATGAAAAAACCAAAGACACATGGAAACAATT
>NW_006922775.1:77241-136098 GCF_000298275.1 Orycteropus afer afer
ACAAAGTGTATATGAACTGCTGTATGGAAAATGAATTTGCTCTGTAAACTTTCACCCAAATCACAATAAAAATTAAAAAAACAAAACAAACAAACAAAAAAAAAAACCCCACAAAACTATGCTGCCCAAGATCTAACCTAACTGTCCAAGCCTTGGGACCCTTAAGCAAAAATCACTATGTGCTTTTCTTTCTCTTAACTCACATGCCCTCCCCTCCCTACTCTTTCCTTGACCCATATTCTCTTCCTTTTCTCTCACTTAAGCAATAGCAGGCTTGGCCTTGACCTCTGCCAAGACATCAACACTACACTCATACACATGTGTCAAATACACCTGTCCTAATCAGGGAGAGCCTACATTTGGATGTAGTAAGGTATATTTCTTCAATTTATACCCATTTATCAGGAGCTCTGGTAGCATAGTGCCTAAGGCACCTGACTGCTAACCAGAAGGCTGGCAGTTCAAACCCAACAGCCCCTCCTCAGAAGGAAGGTTGGGCAATCTACTTCCATAGTGATACCACCTCGGAAACCCAAGGAGGGGTCGCTATGAGTCGGGTCCAACTCGACAGCACATAACAACAACAACATACCAATTTATGGGGTGAGGAACAAAAGCCTGAAAGGCCTGGGTGGAGGATTTGACTATCGCTGCTGCCTAGAATCTCACCAACCTTGAGATAAAGGGCACTGAAGCCCTTGTGGGCTTCAGTGGATGATACCATGTGGATGATACCATGTAAACCATTCCTGATACAAAGAGTCCTGTTGGAAGTACTACATTCAACAGGCTCAGACAGACACAGCAAATGTGACCAACTACAAGCACACAAAATCTGGTAGTCTAGGAGAGCAGTCACTTTCTGCTAGTGACTTTCTGCTAGTCCCCCAATAGCTCAGCCATCCACAGAAACCACGTGAGAATGGGTGAAATACAGATCTCCAAAAACTATCAGTGCAAATCTGAGCCAGTCTCCTTGGGCCCAAGTTTATACTACAGTACATGGTAAACTGCTTATCAACAGAAGATAGGAGATCTGGCAGATGGTATCAAAATCAGATGTTTGTGTAACTTGAGACCTAACCTTTACCAGGATTTCAGTTTGTATGAAGGGCACCTGAGCAGGGATGTAGGATTAAATTCTAGGACTCAGAATAAAACTTGGCAAGTCTCTGCTCCTCATTGCCAGGGATAGCCACATCCTATATCCTTCTAGGGTCACTTTCTTTTATTGGCCTCAAGTTTAGTGGAGATATCTCAAATAATAGCTACCCCTTCACCTTGGACTAGCCTGTGATATTCTCAACATATGTGAATCACCCCAGATATCTGCAGAAGCACCTGAGAATAAACTGTCTATTTGGACTCAGTGCTCTAGAGAAGCTGATAGGAGGGAGGATAAATTAATGCATGTAATTAGGGTCCAAAACTGGCCACCTGCTCTTCATTGCTTTGGTACATAGAAAACAAAGCCTCTAGTTACAAAGCAAAATCCCCAAGTGTCAAAGACAAACCCATGTTCTACATCTGGTGCCAAGAGACAGAAACATCTTGTATGAACCCAGAATCCAAACAGTGGCTTATTTACTGTATTTCTATTCCAGAACAGGAACTGAAGGCTACAGAAGAAGGGATGAGGAACTTCTGACCAAATCTCAGTTTACAACTTCTGAGGTTTGGGTAGTATTATTTTGAATATTAACCACATAAGCCCAGAGAATAATGTTCCTATCCCTGGATGTGCTGCTCTGGGTATCCAAATGAGAGGAGGTTGTAAAGTAATGGGTCTTAAACGGAGTTCTATGGATGAGCTTCAAGGGGGCCCATGAAATTGTTTCTATAAGTTTTTATGTGTGTGTGCATTTCTCTGGGGGGGGAGTCTATAAATTTAATTA
The DNA here is from genome assembly GCF_000298275.1 of Orycteropus afer afer. Lineage (NCBI taxonomy): Eukaryota > Metazoa > Chordata > Mammalia > Tubulidentata > Orycteropodidae > Orycteropus > Orycteropus afer. The sequence goes on from NW_006922775.1 coordinate 79,137, forward strand.
GAATCTCAAAGGGGTTCATGGCCCCCAAAAAAGGTCAAGAACCTCTGATATAGAAGGATTAGAAAAGTTGAAGGGTTATGAAATCAATGAATCAAGATATCATAGGGAGTACTCACCAGCAATAGCTTTCTGTGCAACCCGTAGCTCCCAAGGGACACTTCTAATCCTATGAGTCTCTCTCCTATCTCTTCTCTGCCTCCTTTCCCTGTGTTGCTCTTGCTCTCTTTTTCTTCCTTCCTCCTTTTCTTCTCTTCCTTACTTTCTCCTCTCTCTTCCTCTCTCTCTCCTCCTTCATCCCTAGCTGTTCCTCCTACTATAGGGAACTGAAGCATATTGTTAGTATTTTCTGTATTTTTCAATAAACTTTATTAAGCTTTGTGTTTATAATTTTAAAAAGCATCTGAATTGAACATTTTCTATCACTTTCACTAAGAAAATAAAGTAGCCAAATTACCACTGCATACATATGTCTGTATATCTGTATGTGATTATGTTTGTGTATTAATTACTCTTGAAGCAATTGCACAGTGTAAGTGTATGGGTTACAGACACCTTCATGGTACGTACATACTCTACTGTCAGAGACTCAGATCTCCTTTCTCAACAGGACAGAACAGATTATGAGAGCATTGCTATGATGTCTGAGGCAACTCAAAAAGATAGAAGAGCAGTGATAGAACCATGAAATTCAAAGCCCACCAGGCTGTTGAGAGACGAGGTAGTTGCCTGCACGCTCCATACTTGGTATCCCAGGTGCCACCAAAGGAGACACAGGCTCCACTTTTCTCAGGGAATATAATTTCTCCAGTCTAAACCAATAAAAGGTATCTTCCCATTCCACACTGTATGAAAGGTTTATATTGCAGTTAAGAGGAAATTGCCATTATGTACACACAATTGCACTCAGAAGTGAAATGCAACACCAAGACCTCTAGGATGGGAAATGGTAAAGCAATATACTCAACAGCAAAGTAAAACAAGGACCTGTCAGCCAATGGGCCATGCAGTAAGCCATACTTCACTGCTAGTTCAGTATCCAGGCCTACAAACATCCTAGATTCCCATTGGAACTCTGAGGTCACAAACCATCCAGGCAAGAAGTTGGCTTCTTTATGCCCTTACAGGGATATGGGGCTACATGTATTTTCAAGGTTGGGTGAACATCTAAAAGGGAACAAGGCTGTATGCTTGGTCACCCTCTCTGAGGTATTTGTTTACCTCAAAACCTCAATACCAAGGAAGGTACAGGGTAGAGGGGGCAACCTAAATCACTAATAGCATGTGCACGACAGAGTATACATGGGTAAGGGTATATTGGTGTATACGAAGTTGGGTGCGTATGTATAGGAATGTGTATGTGTAACAAAGTGGGAGTGTATGGGGCTGTATGTGTAGAGAAGGCAGAAAGAATGTATATATGTGTATATATGGGGTATGTAAGTATGGGATGTACAAGAGTGAAGTTGGGGGTGGGCAGAGGTGTGTGAATGTATGGATATAGATAGCAGGTATTAATATATGGATATGTATAACAGGGCAAGGACTGTGAGGATGGCTCAGGACCAGGCAGTGTTTCTTTCTATTGTACACAGGGTTCTTATGAGTTGGAATTGACTTATCAGCACCTAATAACAACAACAACATACAGTTGTGCGGTAGAGTGGGAAAATGTGTATATGTGTATATATAGGGTATATGTGTGGGGTGTATATATGGGAAAAGTGTGTATGTGCATGTGTGTATGTATGAGTGTAGGTATATGTGCAGGGGGTATATGGTATGTGTATATATGGGGAAAGGACATATAGTATAGTTTATGGGATGTGTGTATAGATATGGAAGCATAGATGTGGGTAATGGGATGTACATGTTTATGTGTGAAAGAAGTATTTGTCTATGTATGCAGCTGGGAGATGTGGAGATACATGTATGGGCATAAATCTATGGGGAGGGGAATACTGGTTTGTGTACATGTGGGGAAGGTGAAGGAAATGTGTGTGTATGTGTGTAGTATGTGAATATGTGAAGTGAATGCAGAAGTAGGGATGTTTAGGGGATTATGGGTATAGGTATATATGTGTGCAGGTAGGTAGAAGGAATTTTTATGTACATTTAAGGTGTGCATGTGAAGGTTATATATATATGTGGTGTTTGTAGATGTGGATGTGCAGGGTGTGAGTCTGTGTAGGGAATATATATATGGGGGTAGAGTATACATGGGGGTAGAGCAAAGTATGAGTTTGGCATGTGTCATGTGTATGAGTGTAGACGTAGATACAGAGATGTAGAGGGAAGAGTATGGCAATGTATTGTATACATGGAGGGTGAGAGAAATCTGTGTATACGTGGGATACAGATGTGGAGTTTATAGGGCTATGTGGGTGTGTGGATGTGCATGTGTGTAGTGTATATGGAGTGGTGGGAGAATGTCCACTTGTGGGGGGGGTCTGTAGATGTAGATGTGGAGTATATAATATGGAGTATAAATGTGTGTGGGTATGTATGTGTACTTGTGGGAGTAAGAGAAATAGTTGTATATGTGGGGGTAGAGATGTGTAGATATATGAGGGTATATCAGTCTATGGATATGTGGTTGGTTAAAAAGGAGTATTAAGGTGCCCTGGGTAGCACAGTGGTTAAGTGCCTTTTGGTTGGCAGTTTGTATGCACCAGCTGCTCCATGGGAGAAAGATGTGCCAGTCTGCTTCTATAAAGATTTACAGCCTTGAAGGAGCTCTGGTGACACAGTGCCTAAGGCATTTGACTGCTAACCAGAAGGCTGAATGGTTCAAATTCACCAGCTGCTCCACGGAAGGAAGATAGGGCAAACTATTTCTGTAAAGACTGACCACATCAGAAACCCAATGGGGGTCGCTGTGAGTCAGAATCAATCCAATGGCAGTGAGTTTGTTTTTTTTTTTTAAAAAAAAAAAAAAGATTTACAGCCTTAGAAACCTTATGGGACCATTCTACTCTGTCCTACAAGGTCACTCTTAGCAGAATCGACTCGACAGCAGTGGGTTAGAAGGAATATTTGTGTGTGTGGGGTATACGTAGGGATTTGGGGGTGGACATGTAAGGATGTGGTCAGGACACTAGAAAACTAATGGACTCTATAAAAATCAGCCAAGCAAAAATCTGGGAGCAGAGTTTGAACTGAATTCCCAATGGTGTCTAAACATTCCAAGAAAGGGCCTAAGGATATAGGGAAGTTCCCAGCACTTGGGTAGGGGTCTTTAGATAACAACACTTTGACTATACATTGTCAAAGTAGCACCAGCTAGAGAACCAAGGCCAAATGTTCTGAATTTCCTAGCATCCTTTCCTTCCCTTTCAAGAGCACCTGGCAGAGAACCATACCTAGCACCCCAACTCGATAGTTGAGGGTGATGACGATGACGTTGCCATAACTGGCGAGGACACTGCCATCAATCATGTTGCCTGTCCCTTCCATGTAAGAGCCTCCGTGGATGTAGACCATGACGGGCTTAGCGCCACTGTCCCGGATGTCTGTAAGGAGAAGGGGTGAGACATAGGCTGGGTAGGATGCCCTTGCACCCCCACCATCCTTGTGGGGGGGTGCGGGAAGAAAAGCTATCCCAGGTGCCAGGACATCACTGCCATCCCTGAAGACAGGACTCATGAGGCAGCTCAGCCTGGAGCTCAAGCATCAGTCAGAGACAGTTGGACTTCAGTGATGTTTTTAAAGACTTTGGTTTCAAGTGCCTCCCTGCTGAAGGCAGCCAGGCATGCCTGATATAGCTAGGCTTAGGTAGGCAATGGCTGGGCCCTGCATATGGGGGACATCAGGAAGAGGAAGGACTGGTCCCTTAGCTGGATCAAGTGAGTCCCTGCCCTGGGCACCCAGGAGTCCTGGGACCTGACATGGCTTTAGAGAGCAGGGGCTGGAGAGCCCTGAAAGCCCCAAGACTAGACCAGTTAAATGGAAATACAGCCATTTGGCAGCATCTGGACCCCCATTGCAGACAGAGACAAGAGGGGATGGGAATAAAGGGGTGGCACAAGGAGAGAACAAGGAAGGATGTGGGAAATGGGAGTGAATGGCAGAGATGTGCTAATGGGAATCTTATTGATATGGTTTCTCAGCCATGTGTCCATTTACTCCATTCTCCCTAGGCATCAGACAGACTTAACCAGAAACACTGAGGATGGGAACGAGGAAAGGGGCAGAACTAGGAATGAACAAGTCTGTCCCCAGTTAGCATTAAGATGAAGATGGAGCTTCCCCAGAGGCCATTCAACAAGGGACCATCAAGCTCCTAAGCATAAGTAGCACGGCGTTGGGGCAGGGAAGTCAAGAGAAGCCTTCAGGCCTGATCACCGCTGCCTGTAGCCTTTCACTTTGTGAGCTGGACCAGCATTCTTTGCCACATCAGCACAACCCTACCAGTAACCAGTGGGCCCACCTGAGCTATCTGGCTCCTCCAGCGGCAGAAGGACAGGGCAGAGTTTGGAGATAGAAAGAAATGCTCTCTGCTGAGGAATACACAGAACCTGTTTTCCCAAGGAGGAAGGCTGACCCAGTGACCACCAGGAATCTTATACCATCTATTGACTGGGCTGTGGGGCTCTTGTCTCATCTTGGCATTTAGCCCACCGTATTTCTGGCTCTGTCCTGAACCTATCAGCCCCTGGCCCTGAGACCATCTCTCTCTTTCTGGAAGAAGGCTGGGGACGTTTTAGGTAGTACTGTTCTCCAGCCCTCTCTGGCTTGTCACTTTCTCACTTAGTTCAACACTGCTGGGCCCCTGCTGGACAACTCTTCCAGGAGCCAGGCTATGAAACACGGGTGTCTCCTTGATGAAATACAAGCATCGCCTTACCATCTAGTTTCCTTTGTGCCTCTCCCTGCCCTTCCCCTGGCTCAGCCTTCTTCCTTCTCTTCCTGCTGATCAGTAGGGGCAGGTGCCCATGAACTATAAAAGATAGGGGAGGAAGCTGTCTCCAGCAGTGCCCACTTCTGGACTGGTAGAATTGAGGACAGGGGTGGGGAACTGGGATAAGGAGGTTGCCCTCCTCATGGCGTTGCTTGTGGTCCTCTGCTCCAGTCAGCAGTGTCTATCACCCTGGAACTCCCAGTGGCCAACCAGGCCAAAGATGGATGAACAGATCAACGGCCTTGTTCAGGAATAGAAACACACCAACGGACGGACAGACAGACAGACGGGGCTTCTTCCCATCAAGGGGGGAGGGGCTCTGTGCCATGCACCAGCCACCACGCCCTGCAGCCCCCAAATACCTTCATCTTCATCCCCGTCATTATCCGCTAAGTCCTCGCCCTGTTTCTTAGCGCCGGATCCTGGGGACCAGACACGGGGAGACACAACAGCACAGAACAGAGAACAAAACAGAGAGAGAATTCAAAAACAGCATGACTGCAGTGTGGCCCAGCAAGCCAGCTCTGGGCCTGGGCCCAGGACAGGCAGGAGGGATGGCAAGAACTGAGGGAATGGGTGGGCTGAGGCCCAGACCTTTATCAGGATGATGGTGTTGCAGGCCCCTGCTGTGCTGGCCTCCCTGCACCTCCCTGTCCCACCTCTCTGCCCCCAACAGTCTATCTCAACCAACTATCTTGGCACTCCTCAAGCCTTCCCAGTTAGGGAGGAGGTAGCAGGAGGTAAGCCAGGCCATAGTGCCATAGACCCACTCAAGGAAAGGATTTATTCTGGGTGGAAGGGTCTGGTCTGTGTGTGTGTACACAGGCAGGTTGAGCTGGGGTGGTACTAAGGGTGAGAAGTGGCATTACCAGCATGTGTGCAGGGACCCCAACTCTGAGCTCACTACCAAGGCCCAGTGAGCAGGCTTCAGCTGGGCCTCAGCTGACCCTGATTCCCACAGGAGAAGATGGGAGATGCAGGTTTCCCTCTCTGGTCCTCCTCATTGGGGCCCTCTGCTCTGGTTGTTGGCAAATGAGGTTCCTGCCCATAGGAACCAGCCCTGAGGGCAGCAAGCATTGCTCTATGATGTAGAGAGAGCCAGAGAGGGATGGAGGAAAAGAAGAAAAGGGAAAAGGAGAAGGGGACAACGAGAGAAAGAAACAAAGAGAGGGATAATGGTAATTGCTCCTACCATGTTCTGAACATCTGCCATGTGCCAGATGCTCTATTTAGACCATACTATTTGATTCTTACAGACCAATGAGATAGGTACTATCCTTATTCCTGTTCCAATGATGGGAAAACTGAGGTTCAGAGAAGTAAAATGACTTGCTCAAGATCACAAAAGTAGGAAGTGCCAGAGGTGGGATTCAAACCCAGGTCTACTTGACTCCAAAGCCCATGGTCTTTACTGCACCATGCCATCTGGTGGCAGGTAGAAAAGGAAAGGGAAAGAGATGAGAAAAGAGGTGGAGCATGGAGGGGAGTGAAGAGCAAGAGAAGAAGTAAGAGACTAGAGGAAAGAAGACATTTAGGATCTAGGGGCAAGCTAGCACCAATTCTCCTTCCTGTTCTAAGGAGACTACAAATGCATTGTGGGGCTGAGAATGGCTGTGGAGAAAGAGGACCTGCTGCCTGGATGCTGGTAAGTATATAGAAACAGGTCATTCTGCTAGCACCTCAAGGCTTACCCTCTAGAGTCTAATACTAGTTATCCTCAACCTTGAGGCAGCAAATAGCCCATTTTCAGCTGGTCTGAACTCTATTGGCTGAATTTCCTTACAGCTATTAATCAAAACAGGGATTCCCCCTCATATTACATGATGATTTTTCAACCAGGGCCAGAGCCCAACCTGGGCACTGACCTTCCAGTGGTGCCTACTGTCTGCTCAACATCTGCCAGTACTGTCCTCAGAAGCCCTGTGGGACATGGGGCCTCATCACTCACACAGTGGACAGCCCCTGAACTGAAAGAAATCACCCCATCCCCAAGCATGAATTCACTCCAGCTTGATGGGAGGCGGTGTGTGGGTGGAATTTCTCAATCTTTCCTCTACCACCCATCCTTCCACATTTCCCCAAGAAATCCTTCACTTTCCATCAGCCTTGACTTTTTTTTTTTAATGTGTCCCTTTCGCCCCCTTCTGGGAGTGTCCTTTGGTTGCTGCATTACCCCAACCAAAGGATGCCTGTGCCTCTTCAGCTTAGTACTTGCTGAACAACTCTCTGCTGCCATGCCTTCCACCCAAGCCAATTCAACCAGACACTGAGTTGCTGCAGGATCCCAACCAGGCCAACCCTGCCTGACTTACGCACACCACAACCCTAATCTCTAAGCTTGAGACAGCCTCTGAATATGGGATCTTCCCCCATAGGAACAATTTGTATCTCTGCTCCAAACGGCCAACAAGCCCTGGATAGGAACTAAATTGAACTGGCAAGATGGCCAAATGCTCTCCACTGCACTATCTGGAACCCACTCTTCAGTTTGGCCTGTGGGGCTTAGAAAACGAAGCTGAGTTTTAATGCTAGGCTAGGAGCCCTGATGGTGCAACTTGCTCAGCTGCTAACAGTTTGAACCCACCCAGTGGCTCTGCCTGAGAAAGATCTGGTGATCTGATCCCATAAAGATTATAGCCTAGAAAACCCTATGGGGCAGTCCTATTCTGTCACATGGGGTAACCAAAAGTCAAAATTGACTCCATGGCACCTAACAACAACAGGAGCTTCTTCAGAGTTGTCATTTCTCAATCTTTCCTCTACCACCCATCCTTCCACATCCCAAACGCACACAGCACATGGCCTTGCCCTTAGTCAACAATCACGATTGGTAAATGTCTGTATTTGAATGGGGATTTCTAGTCAGCGGAGAGACTCTCTAGTCAAATTGTCAGGTACTGCCCTAGGCTCTTACTGAAATTCTGGGGAGATCATTCTTCTTAACAAATGGTTAATGCTAATGTCACTTTTCCCCTACCCCACCCCCAAGTAAAGCAAAGGAGCAGGTTTTAAAGACCGTCTTCCTGAATTCATTTATAATCTAATGAATGCTAAGGCCAGAATAGTTCCCTACCACTTTCAGATGTGTCAGCAGAGGTTCCAAAGGAAAAGACCTGCCTAAGGTCTTACTGCAAGTTAACAGCAGAGCTGGGACTCAGTCAGGCTTTGTGCTTCCCAGACTTCTACTCTTTCTGCAGTACCACAATGCTTCTTCATTTGTGCAAAAACCATCTACTGATTGCGTACTGCATGTGAGGTCCCGGACTTGGTGTGGGGTTGTGGCGAAAACTTATCTCTAGGGCAGCAGGTCTCATTCAAATCAACATGCAGACTCCTAGGCTGTGCCCCAGAGAGTCTTAGTCAGTAAGTCTGGGGAACATCTTGTCACAGGGGTCCCCTCTGAGAAACCCTGCCCTAGGATATGAAAGGAAAACAAACTTCATGTCTGCTAAAGGGCTGTAGGAAATCAGGCTATGATTTTCCACATGTTCCTCAGGCTGTTACTCTTTCCAATTCTGCCAACCTATCTATATTTCACCATTTTCTCAGAGTTAGAGAGGTGGGAACAATCAGATGGAAGTTGCCTCCTTGTGCTACAGTGGAAAGAATACTGCCCTGCAGGTCAAGAGACCCAAGTTAAGGTCCCAAATCTGCCACAGAACAGTGACGTGACCTTGAGCAATAGCAAGTCACTACCCTAAGCCCATTTCCTCATCTGTAAAACTGGGACACTGATTCCTGCCTCATACACTTCCAGAGATGTGGGGAGGATTTTATGAAATAAGTATGAAAGCACTTTGCAGAAAACAAAGTATTCGAGCATGAAGCAACATTATCCAGGGGGACAAATTCTTCTCAGCAAGAGGGTAAAATTAAAATTTAGGATCTCTTGCCTCCTTGAGAATCTGCAGCTTCCAGAGATGCCCATGTTCTGCCACCACAGTAGTCTGGGTCTCTCAGCTATGCTCTGGCCAAAGAGACGGTGGGAGTGGTGGCAAGAGTTATTAAGCCTATGTATACACATTTGGTCTAAGCTTCAGGGTGGGAGAGTTGAGTCTAGACTTTCAACCCCAGGAAAAGAATATGGGAGGGGTGATCTTATGGCTCAACCCACCCAAGACTGGTGGAGCCTCTGGCTCCATCTTGGCTGTCTGGTGTTTCTCCTGAGGTGCTGCTGAGAGAGCCACTGGCTCTGTCTTTGGCAAATGTGTTAGGGTGAAATTTGGAGCTGGGAAGATTGGAAGAAATTGGGTTGCTGCTTCTGCCCTAGCCCACCGAATCCTCCCTGAAAAGCATCCAGAGGCCTTGGATGAGGTGGAGCTTATGCCTGCTCACCGCCCCCCCGAGCCTGGGCTACTTGAAGGAAGGCTGGGTCCTCAGGGGCAAGGGCAGGTGGGTAAGCAGTCCTCCCTCTCTCTCTCTCTCCCTCCCCGCCGGCTCGCTACCTACCTCCTTTCCTACATATTTTCTTGTTGGGCTTTCGGGTGCATTCCTTGGAAATCCGCTTTACTGTAAAATGAATGAAAAACTAAAAAATAACAGGAGGCCTCTGCCCAGGGACATGCATCTCCCCACTCCCAGGCCCCAAGGGCTTCTCTGCAGGTGGGCACATGGCAGAGAGCCTGTCCCACCATCTCCTTGTTACTATCACTTACCTTAGTGTAACCTCCTTGGGAGGAGGTATCAGCTAGTGAAAGGGGAGGCACCTAAGCATTGCCCACCAAGCTTGCCCCCCCCCCGCCTCCCTCCTCACAAACCCAGTTCCCTTGGCCACACATACCTAACACCTTTCAAAGCAGGTGGAATGTCAATAAGAGGGCCCAGTGGAGCCAGCATCCTCCCACAGGCACCTGCCAGCAATGACCCAAACTCCCCCAGGAAACACCCCCATTCATAACTCTGGACCTAGACCTGTCAAAACTCTCAGGCCTGGCCAGGCCCTTCCTAATAACAGTATCACTCACACATGGGAGCTCGAACAATGCTGGGAGAGGGAAGAACAAGGAAAGGAAAGGGGGAGGCCAAGCAGAGTAATGGTTAGAAGCATTTTCACAGACAGGTGCATGCTGCAGGGCACACCACATGCAAGCCACAAACACAAAGGGCAAGCGGGAGGCAGGGAGTTCACAGTGCCTGGCTATAGCACTCACCATCCTCTGTGGGCACATAGACATTCAGGTAGAGGCAGTCTTCATTGGGCTCCTGGATGTAAGTAGCGACGATATCCAAGTTGGCAGTGAACCAGACGGGCAGCATGACTTCGGGCACAGCTGTGTGGATGTTCTGGGGGCACACTGGGGGAAAGTGTGTGGCGTTCCGGATGCCCGACCAGGATGGAGGTGGTTCAGGGGGCAGAAAACGTTTCTCACCAATTGGGGGAGCTGCATAGGGCACTCCCAGGTATTGGTCCACAGGCCCCAAGATCTCACTGGGCAATGGTACGCGGGCACCCCTTAGCTTCCCAAAGTGAGTATTAACTGTGGGTTCTGGGGCCTGAGTACTGGCCCTCAACACCAAGCTGAGGAACCACAGGGTGAGGCACAGGCTCCGGCCAACTGTGGGCTTGGGGATTAGGGACACCAAGGGCAAGCCAAGCTGCAGCCACATGTTCTGGGCAGAGGGGCTGGCAGGAGAGGCAGACTCCAGGGTCACAGCACCAGCCCAACAGGCAGCCCTTTCATGGCTACACTGACTTGAACCTCAAAACTGAGCTCTCAAGGGACACCTACAGGTGCCCAGCAACGTAGAGAGCAGGTCGTCCAAGCACCACAGCTTCAGAAAGGGGACTCCCTCAGGGCCAGACAGGCCTGTGGAAAGAGGGAAGTATGAGTCATCCAAGAGGGTCTGGGAGGGCTAAAGAATAAATCTTTGAGGCTCTGCTGGACTTCGGCTATTCCCTTACAGTCAAGAGAGGTTTCACATACCCAAGGTTCCAGAGACTCAGAGCTGATCTCCACTGCCAGTCAGAACCATTTTACATTCCTGGCCAGGGTTGAAAAAATCTAAGGGGATTGACAGAGTGACCAAGTTTTGCCACTATACATTCATAGTCCTCAACTTCAACTCCATAGCCAATGGAGTTCACTAGGGTCTACTGGAGCCAGAGTTGTATCTGGTGGCAGGGAGTGGGGAGAACTGGAAATGAAGCTCAGGCACTAGGCATGCTGTGTGAACACTGAGCTGTCTAGCCCCTAGGACCCGGGAACTCTACTTAGGGATCTCCACATCAGGAGAGGGTAGGATTGTTAAACTCATTCTGGGACACTGAGGCGTAAGAAGGGAAAGCAGCAGACAGGCAAACGGTCCCATAGAGAGGACCTTCACTCTCCTAAAGGGCAGGACAGCCATTTGCAGAGTCCCAGACCCTCTCATGCCCTTTCCATACATTCCCCTCAATACTTATTGCTCCCAAATCCTGAAGCCTTAGTCTTTTCTGTTGGCTATCTCTACATATACAGAGAGCCAGGACTGATGGCAGCAGAAAACATTCTGTTCAACACCCTAGGCACTGCTGATGCTCAACCAGTGTAAAATAAACAGCAGAGTGTGGGGGACACATACTCAGAGACTCATAGAAATAAACTCACAAAGACTCAAAGAGCAAGTGAGAGACCAATCCAGGATCACAGACACCGTGATAGTCATTCACTGAGACATATATTCCAAACCCACAGAGATCTCCTCATATGGTCCCAAATTTGGAGAGCCTCACAGAGCCAGAGACTCCCAGAGATACATTCAGAGAGACACATAGGGACTTACTGAAATATAATCAGACTCACGCACATAGGTAAATATCCAGAGACACAAGCAGAATAATGGTAAGACATTAGTGGAAACAGAGACACAAATAACAACACACTCAGACACAGAGTTGCACAGTCAACACATATACACAAGTACACACAGGTCTAGCATGGACACAGGCGCACGCGCGCGTGTGTACACACACACACACACACACACACACACACACGAATGCACATTTAGTTTTCCCCCATTTCTCCCGCCTTCCAAGATTGCCGGCTTGCTCCTTTAAGAACTGGCTGAAGGGGTGGGGGAGGGAGATTGGGAATGCCCAGCAATTGGCCAACACCAGAGGGCCATGAGAATGTGTGTGTGAATGTGTGTGTGTGTGTGTGTGTGTATGAAGGGAGAGAGGGAGGGAAGGGAGGCTGGAAGGAGGTGGGTGAAGTGACTAAAGGGGTGGAGGTTCAGAGGAAATGGGGAGCAAAGTATGGGAGGAAGATCTCACACACTGCCCAGAATGCACCCGGCTGGGGGGAAGGGGTAGGAGTAGGGAGGTGGGGCAAGAGGGAGTGGGTGTGTGTGCGTGTATGGGGTGGGGAGGATAGTCCGCAGCTGAGTTCACACAATCCCCCCATTCACCATCTCCATAGCAACTCAGGGGCACAGACCGCTCATTCACACGGCTTCCCCTCCAGCAACCCCCCCCATTAACCCCCTAGGCACTGCCCCCTCCCCATGCATTCAATTAACCCTTTTGGGATGTCTCTCTAGTAACGCTTTGGTGCCAAATGCCAAATGCTGTTCCTTTTTGAGTCAATTCTCTGCAGCCGTTCCCCCACCAACACCTAGACAAACCAAACACCGACCCCCAAACGCCCTCTGCACCCTAGGACCCACTGTCTGATCTCCATTCTGGTCCAACTAGCAATTGGGAGAAAACAAGGGGAGGTGGCTATGCCAGGGATGAGAATGGCATCTAGGGGTACATATGGAGCTGGGGCAATATTGGGCAAGGGGCATTGTACAGGAATGGATGGTATTGAGGAACTGCAGTATTGGGGGCTATACGGGTTTGGAATAGTACTGGGGGACAGTGCTGCACTGGGAATGGGGAAGAATAGGAGAAAGGCCTCCATGGGGGGGGGCTGCAGAAAGTGGAGGAGGGAGCCTGGCTTTGAGAGGCTATGATGGAAGGGGGATGGGGCTGCACTGCGGGGGAGGGGATACTGGCAATATGCTACACAGTCGAGTTAGGGCTGGGGACCTCAATGGGGGTATTTTTATGAGCATGCGGGCCTGTTTGTGGAAATAGAGACCAAGGGCGGGAGGATGATAGGAATATGAGATTTAGGGAGGAGGCAGAGAAGAGAATCAGAGCAGGGGCTGGGGGCAAGGATTGGGGGAAGTCAGGAATGCTGATAGAGAATATGGGGTTGAGAGAGATAGGGGGCACTGGCTGGGGAGTGGAGGAGCCTAGATTTAGGAGGAGATAGGATGGGGCAAGGTACCGGCTGCTAGAGGATGAGACCCCGGGGCAGGCGGCCTCACCTGTTCCCCAGGCTGTTGCTGTTTCGAGCGACTGAACCCGGCTGAGGACCACCCATATCGCCTCCAGGCCAAGGGCTCCGCACCCGAATCCCCGAGATCTGCTCTCCGGCAGTCTGGCTGCTGTGCCCGCGCACCGAGGGGGCGCGCTGCGCGTGCCCGGACATGGGGGGGGGCGCGGTCCCTGCCATTAACTCCTTTTGTGCCAGAGATGGCTCAAGTCCTGGGGCATGGCCCAATACCCCCCATGTTCAAGCATACTCCCTTCACCCACATTCACTCGCTTTCTCAGACACACATACCCCTCAAACAGCAGGCTATCAGACAGGTGATCTTCCAAGGCAGCTAGTCTAAACTTCACCTGCAAAGTGTTAAGACCCTGGAACAAAGGGAGAAACTGAGGCAGTGCCTGCAGGATCTCCCACTCAAACTTCATAAATATACACCTCCACTTCATTCAACATCCCTCATCTCTCTTCTGGAACAGCATTACCCAAGCAGCAACCAATGGAGCCACTTTGCCCCAAAGGTCAGTGCTGTTTCTTTCTGCTGCTTCTGCTGGGGCACATCAGATTTCAACTGCCAGCATGCCAGTTATCTGACCATTTTAGTCTCTCCCCTCCAGATCTGGCTGTCTTTGTGTCTTGTATGTCTGTATGTAGTTCACCTGTCCAGTTTGCCCAACACCTCCCTCCTCCCCAAGCCTCTTAGCTAAGCCTCTACCCCTGAGTTCCTCAGAATGTACCTATCAGGATACAACAGGTCAGAAGCAAGCTTCAGTCATTTTTGCCTTACCTGTTAAGGAGTTCCATTACTTGCACACACAACTGTCAAACTTGCATAGTCCCATATGAGTGAGGGCTTTGAGGACCTTAGAGGAATTTTTTGTATTCTTTATGATTTGAGTACTGATTTGTGCTCTTGGTTTTACCAGCACACTTGACACTTGGCAATGATATGGTGCAACTATGACCAGGACATTATCCTTAAGCTGTTAAATCACCCTGTACCACCACCAACCCACACAGCCAACCAAAAGATTCCATTAAACCAGTTGGCTTTCCTTGACAGCCTTGGATCTAGGGCCCAAAACCTGAAGGCAAGGAGGCTGAGAATAGCCCGGTCACAGTTCCAAATATGACTCTGGAGCAATAGTTTCGAAATTTCCCTATTGTAAAATAAGGGTGAGCAATAGTTATCCTGGGTAACTGCCAAGGGGGGTCATGTGAAAACAAGCAATTCCAGCAACAGGGCAGAGAGAGAAGGGCGCTTCCTTTTGCTGGTCTTTTTCCCTTCCTAGAACCATACCATCCTTCCACTACCTATTCCACGGTGACACCTGCCAATGGAGAGCATTTTTTCATCCCAGAAATGTGACTTGCAGGGAAGTTCTGTGTCCTATGAAAAGGATGCAGCCTGGTGTATGATGGGGACAACGCAAGGTGGCAAAAAGGGTAGGCAGTGTCTATTATCTTCCCCCTTAGTTTGTTTAAAGCCCAGAATATGGAGTGTGTAGAGGGAGAATCAGGCTCCATTAATTTTCTTCTGGCCTAATAGCCCTCCCCAATCCCAGTGGTATATCCCCCATGGAGAAAAGCTGTAAAGAAGCTGTAACATTTAGTTGAGAAGGGAAGCTGCCCTTCTTAAGAGACCAAGGGCCCATACCTTAATGTGTTGCCAGGTAGGAGAAGGGAAGGGAGTAGCAATCCAATTAGAATTAAGAAATTAAGGGGGTGGAAGGTAAACTGAGGAGGTTATCTCAACAGAATAAAGGATTTGACTTGTTAATCTAGCCCCCAGCACTTCCCCAACACCTCACCCTTCCCAGACATGCAGAACTCACACACTCCCTTTGCAAAGAAGCTCTGTGTATTGGGCGCAACAGCTCTGGGGTCTCTATATAAATAATATACAAAACCCAACAGCTCAATGCCTCACATTAACAAAAATACTAAAACTTATTAAAAATGGAGCCTGAGGGAAGGGTCCCCACCACTACTGGTGCTAGCCCAGGAAGGGAATTGGGAATTAAGAGGAAAGGGTAGGGCCATATCCAGTGCACAAGCAGTTTCTCCAGGTGGCTCAGTAGCGTCCAAATATGTTGGTACTGGGCTGTGGCTGGGTATCTGTGAAAAACCAGAGATTATCAGGGGTGGGAGACCAAGTAGGGGTATGAATATGCATGAGGAAAACTAGTCAGGTACCAAGGGAAGGGAATGTTAAGACTTCCACACTTTGGGACTGAAGCAATCATCTCAGCACTTTTGCCCACCCCATCTCCCATTTATCCCATGGGGCTCTCCTTGGGAAAGAAGGCAGGCTTACTGGAGAGCTGTTGTTGTAGTTGCCGGACCAACGCTGCTGTCTGTTGCTGCTGTTGGGTTTGCTGAAGGCCCTGGCGTTGGAACTGAGGTAGAAACAGGAAGTTGGAGATTGAACTCTAACCTTCCACCTGCTTCTCCATCTTCATCTCTCAATGCCTTTTCAGAGTTTCTTGCCTTGCCTCCCACCTCTATCCAATTCCACCCTGTCCCCATCCCAGTTCATTGGCTGCATGCCCAACCTGGGCAGCTGTCCCTGAGCCTGGGGCTGTAGTCCAGCAGCTACCTGGGGCTGGGACTGGGGCTGGGGCTGGGGAGGAGCTGTCTGTTGCTGCTGCTGGTGTTGTTGTTGTTGCTGTTGCTGTTGCTGCTGTTGCTGCTGCTGTTGTTGCTGCTGCTGCTGCTGCTGCTGCTGCTGCTGCTGCTGCTGCTGCTGTTGCTGCTGCTATGAGAACATAAGACATACTTCTGAAGGGACAGTAAGGGAGCAGAGATTCAGTGTTGGAGGATTGGGGAAAGAAGATAAAGAAGCAAGAAAGGAACCCTCGGTCCATTGTCTTCCCTTCTCAGACAGTTGTACAGAAAGAAGTACCCAACAGGAAACTTTCAAATCCCTCCCACTATGATACCCAGAAAACAAAAGGGGGGAGGGTAGTGAACTACGTTATCAAACACACACTATATGCCAGACACTCTACTGAGTATTTCATGTACACTGCCTCATTTAGTCTTAATAACAACCTGAGAAGAAACTGTGCTTCTCCTCCTTGAGGTCTCAGATCCTAGATGAAATCCTAGTGCCTTACCCGCAGGATCTGCTGCTGCTGCTGTTGCCGGATATGGTACTGCTGCTGCTGCTGTTGTTGCTGCTGTTGCTGCTGCTGCTGCTGCTGTTGCTGCTCAGGCAAGATGGAAGTTGATCGGACACCTGCTTGGACTCCCTGAGCACTCAGTGCAGTCATGGTACCTATCATGGGTGTTTGTTGCAGTGTTTGGTGTGAAAATCTGCGAAGACGACAAGAGGTACAGAGGTCAAAGCATCGGAGGTAGGAGTTTAGAAGAGTATAATTCCTGGGTCCTTGACCCACAAGATATTACATGTCATTTCATCCACTCCTCTTATCACCAACCAGGAGAGCCCTCTGGGGTTCTGACAGACTTCTAGGATGAATACAGGGCAAATAAAATACTCCATTTTAGTATCTCATAGCTTTAATGATTAGGAATCTTTCCTGCTTCTATTTTAGCTATTTTTCTCTTATGAAAATGAAAAACAATCTTAGCACATAATAGGCATTCTATAAACATTCACTGAGTTTTTTTCTTTTTTTCCATTCCCCAATAACATTTCAGGGTCTTACATTTCCATTCTGCAACTAATTTCCTCTCTACCCCAATCAATACATTACTCTAACAGTCCATTAGCTCACCTCCCTCTCCCAAGTCTTCTCCCACCTTCCTCTATGCATCCTATCCATTGTTTCCATATTAATCCTTCCAACACACCTAACTCATCCTTTCACTTTCCTGATCAAAAGAACCTTTACCGGATTGTGTTTCAGTTCTATACCTGACATTCAAGGCCCTCTATCAACCTGCCCATACCCATCCTGGGAGCTCTGGTAGTGTAGTGCCTAAGGCACTTGACTGCTAACCAGAAGGCTGGCGGTTCAAACCCACCAGCCACTCCTCGGAAGGAAGATGGGGCAATCTACTTCCGTAGCGATACTACCTCGGAAACCCAAGGAAGGGGCACTGTAAGTCGGGTCCGACTCGACAGCATATAACAACAACATACCCATCCTATTCCCAACTACTTCCCTGGCACAACTTTTATAGTCCATCCACGCTCTTTTCTTTCCTGTCCTCCCAGCCACCATAAACATTCCTACACCCATGTCTTTGTTCATGCTACGTCTTCTGCTGGAAATGCTCTTCCTCTGTCTCCTCTCCATAAATCCAAATCCTACCTATCTTTCAAAGGCCAACTCAAGCCAGACCTCCTTCTTGAAATTTTCTCCTATGACTCAGGCCCATGCATATTATCCCATACTTTTTCTGAATTCTCCTTTTATTCCACAGCACACAACTGCACACCTGATTATATACTTCCTCATGCTGCTCTCTAAATGCTCTTTCATGGAAGCTTCATCTCAACTACATTAAATACTCTTTGTGGTAAGGAACTATATATTTCACTTCTTGCTATCTTTTCTCACTCTACCCATTTCTATCAGAGTGCTGGCCACACAGTGGGCAGTTAATTGATACTTGTAAGTAAAGGATTTTTCTTCTGGCCCATCCCTCAGTCATTTAAATTATAAGCTGCAGAGTCTAGAATGATTACAATGTCTTAACTAAGCCCTGACAAACATTAATCATAGTGAGAGAACTTGTTAGTCCATTCCAGTGTTAAACTATTCTAATGCTAGATTTATGCCTCCTTATCATGTAGTACATCTATGAATTCCAGTTACTTTCATATCATAGTTGTATATATGATTTTCCCTCTTTGGGCCTCAAAGAAATGTTGGGAAGTAGGTGTGTAACTATTGATCTCCATATCCCATCCAGCTCCAGCACTGTATGGTTATTGGATATGTAGCCAGATCAGCATTCTCGGTATCTCCAAAAGTTGTGATTTGTCCCATCACCTCCAGGCACAGATTTCCCCAAGTGAAGTGCCCTCTTATACTTTATTGTCTCTTCCAAGCTCCCAAAACTTTGGGTACCTTTGAGTGGTCAGTCCATGTCCATAGGTTGGGGCCTGTTGGTGCACATAGCCACTGGGCCGCTGTTGTAGGTGGCGAGTAGGATCTATAAGAGTAGGGTTGGTAGAAGGGTGGGTGCTCTGATAAGGCTGGCTGGAATAGTTGGGGGGCACCATGGTACCTGCAGGGCCTGTGTGTTGTTGTAGTCCCACATGAGAACCATAAGGAGTATAGCCCTGGAGGGAAGAGAGAGATGAGTCAGGGCTAAGAGTTCTCAGATCAGCTTGCCTCACTCTCCCCAATATTCATAACCCTATACCCTTACCTGAGAGGTCTGCAAACCATATGAAGAGCTGGGAGTCATCTGATGGACAGATGACTGTCCCAACATCCCCTGACTCTGCTAGAGGGAAAAAGGGGAGAAACTCAAACTCAGGAAATGCTTTCCCCATCTCATTTCTTGCATCTACCACCCTACATGTCCTGTCAAGATCCCAGGTGTTTACTCAGTCCTGTGACACTAAAAAGCCCTTTCCCTGACAGCCCTCCCTACTGCCCCTCTCACTATCTTTGCCTGGAGCTGTTGGCGAAGGCGCTGTCCTTGGGGCACTGTAGGTTGTTGCTGTCGGTACACAGAGGTCTTATAAGAGGAGGGATCTAGTCCCATGACACCAGTCATGGTTGTAGGCAGCACTCCAGGGTAAGTTGGTCGGGTTGGCAACTTCTGCATTGGTAACCGCACAGGGCGGTATGGGTCCACACGAGGGCCACCTGGAAGGGAAAGCAGATGGACTTCTCTAAGCTTCTCATCCCCCCATGCCTTGCTCAGTGTCCTATTCATCTACAGTTCTTCAGAGAAGTAGCATCATCCCTTGGATAGGAGGAATGTTCAGGTAACTCCATCATCCCTAGTGGCTGGCACTCACCTGCAGGTAGTGGCTGGTTTTGGGTGTACAGGCCTATGGATCCCTGCCTGTAGCTAAGATGGGATATGGAGCCAGAGGCTGGGTGGTGGAGGAGGTCTGGAGGTACTGCTACACCATAGGGGCCACTCCGACATGGGCCTATTCCATAGTCCTGTGTGAATGGCAGAGGAAGGTGAGTGGGTTGTAGCTGGATGGGATAGGGTAAGGGGGATAGGATGAGGTGGAGAGATGGATTTATGTGGACTTATTATAATTCTAATGTCACCATTTTCCTTCACATCCCCACTACTGACACAAACCAGAAACTCAAAGAATCATGAAGAAAAAGGGGCTGTGGAAAACCTTAATAGTGGGAGGCACTAACCTCTGTCTTGGTGGCTGGCTGGCTACGTTTCTTGCCCTTGGTGGACTTCTTCTTGCGTTCCTCAGTACTGGGTGGAGCAGCCCCAGGTTTCTCAGTTTTTGGGGGCTCTGGAGCCTTTTTCTCAGGCTCTAACAGTGTGGGAGCAGGAGGCTCCTCATCTTCTGGTGGCAAAGGCAGTGGCTCCAGGTAATAGGCACGGGGCCGGGGCCTCAGATGTGTGTGGTAGAGCAGCAATCGCTGTTGCTCTTCTCCTCGAGCAACTCGCCGGTCGACTCGGACTGTTCCAAACCAGCCCCAAGAGAGTGGTCCTGATGGCTTCACACCCTCAAAAAGATCCCAGGGAGAGATCTTTTGTTTGGTGGAAACTTGTAGACCCTGCTCCAGAAAGTGAGAAACAGTGAGCTGTTGAGACTTGGAAAACAACAGAGACCTTGAAAACTTACAGGAGAGGATAAAATATCTGTTGACAATGAAAGGAAAAAAAGTCACATAGATCCAGGGGAGATGGTGAGAGGAAGACAGACAGACACAGACACACACACGCTTGGTGGAGACAGACAGTTACAAGGAGGAAGAGAGTTGGGTTTAAGGGAAAGGGGTGAAGGGCAAATTCAGATCCAGGAAAGATGGCGCCAATGGAGAAGATGAACTAGGGGAAGAATCAGAAACAGAGACAGAGACATAGAGATACTCAGAAAGACAAACACGGAGATAGATATATAAAAAGAGAGAGAAAGAGACAGATGGGCCAAGAAGAGAAATGACAATGTATGTACAGATGCCATCGACTTTAAACTCTGCATCTTCTTTTCCCTCTCTCTTTCAAGTATATGTAATAATTATAGTTGTTCAACAAATACTGCAACTGACAAAGAGAGGGAAAAAAGAGAAAACTGTGTAGAGAAATGGGTTGAGATGTGTTTGTGGAGAAATGTAAGAATAAAAGAGATATGGGCTATCATCCAGACTGATGGGTAGGGTACAGGCAGGGGTGGGATATGACAGGAGGCAGGTGGGGGAGAGGAAAAGGAATGTTGGGTGCTGAGAAATGGCTAGCATGTTAAAACATGGGTGGAGGTGATGATAGGTGGGTGGAGGTGAAGGGAGAGACCAAGGAAAGAGGGTGAGACTACAAAGATAGGGACAGGAAATGTAAAGAAATGTAAGTGATTAGTTCAAACCCCTAAAGAGAGTTTTCATCAGCAAAACCCTATAGACTCCCTAGCCTGATGCGTGTGTTGTAGCCAAGAGGTAAATGCAGGAAAAGCTCTTGACAAATGGGGAAAAAAAGCAGGGGGGCTGGAGGTGGTTAGATGATGGAACATGCCTCCTTCTTGAAGATGGAATCGAAGCCAGCAATCTTGTTCCCCTTGGTGTCGATAAGGGATCCCTGTGGCTCACATGTGATGACATCTCGTGTCTGCTTGGGCAATGGCAGCAGCTGGCGAACCTTTTCTAGACTGTCTGACTGGCGTTCCCCCAACTCCTTCTGTAGGTACAGGAAGATGGGACAACAGTTCAAGGATATAAAATAAGAAGGACAGGAAATCTCAGGGGATACCAAAGAACCTGGCATAAAGAAGACATCCAATAAATTTTTTGAATAATAAACAAAAAAGGATGCACTAGGAATGGGTAGAGGTTTCAGACCAGAATGAAATCTCAGAGGCTGGTTAGCAGATGCAAGGTCAGGGGAGGAGGAGCTAAGAGTCCACTACCCAAAGCCTTGCCCTTGCCTCCTCTGCTTACCCGCAGCTTCTTCACCAGGTTCATGTATGCACGTTTGTTTTCCTCCATGCTGCCTTGAGAGATGCTAGACATGTCCGCAGCCAATGTCCCATTGATGAGCACGCTCAGCATGTCCAACACAGTAGTGAAGAGCTCACTTTGACAGAAGTCAGGGAAGAAAACAGAAAAGAAAGAGGTTAAGATAGGAAAAGGCATCACAGCGGGATATAGCCAGGGAGAGGTGCTTAGTAAGTCATCCAAAAGGTATAAAAAATAAGGGGGGTACCTAGGACCTCGAAGTCCACAGCCATCACACCCACACTAATCTCAGTGGATCATGCACCTGCTATGAGTGCTGGGGGAATACTCTTGGGTACAAAAACTAAAGGGTGGGGGTGAGGATGCTTTACTTGTTGGACTGCATGTCGACAGTGCCACTGATGATGATCTCCAGAAGGAGGACAGCCCACTCTGTGGTCTGCTGGGTGCTGCGCTGCACAGTGTCAAACATACCCCCCACCTGCCAGGATCACAGCAAGTCAGTCAGATGGCTCAGGGGCACAGTCCAATAATGAAAGAAAGCTTAGAATAGAACCTGAGTTGAGCAGAAGTTAGGGCACCTGAGGTCATGTTTTGGTTATATCTATGATTTATGATCTCAGGTCAATGATTTAATTCTTGACATCTTTAGGCCTCAGTTTCCTCACCTATAAAATGATGGGAGTTGGACTAAATGATTTCTAGGATATTCCATTCAAGATTCTAAAATGCTTGGGTTTCTAGGTCCCAGCCAGAATCAGAATATTGAGGCATAATCCTTGCAAAGATCTAGGGTATACAACCTATTGCACCCTGATGACAGTGACTGAGTTCCCTTAACCACTCTCAGGCCCTATATTCTTTAAGAAATCTGAGCTGATTCTTGAAGATTCAGAAAAACCTAAAGCTTCCATCCTCACTCATCCAGGCTGGGGCTTCTTTATTCTGCATTTCTAGCCCTGACTCCTTCCTTTTTCCCCAGCAACCCCTCTCACCAGGTTGAGCCGCAGTTTGAGTGCCTCATGCATTAATTGCTTTGGTTTGCAATCATCTAAGTACTGGTCATCTCGCCAATTAGTCACAATCTAGGATAGAAACAAGTATAAAACTATATAAAACAAACAAACAAAAAAAACAAACAAAACAAACTTAAAAAGGAAACGGACTCTACAGTTCAGACATCTTCCTGTTTCTATCCCAAAGCACCCGATGAGTTCAAAAGAAAGTAATGAAGGTCCAGAGTACATGGCCTCTTAGGTATATCCTTCTCTGCCCTCCTGCCCACCTCCTGGGCCCAGAGACCTGTACCTGATGCACCTGGCTGTAGAGGGAGGTA
Organism: Orycteropus afer afer; assembly: GCF_000298275.1. Lineage (NCBI taxonomy): Eukaryota > Metazoa > Chordata > Mammalia > Tubulidentata > Orycteropodidae > Orycteropus > Orycteropus afer. The sequence goes on from NW_006922775.1 coordinate 101,754, forward strand.
AGGAGTCCCTCACGTTGCTCATCCTGTCCTTTCAGACAAGTCAGCACCAGAGATAAGAATGGCTGCTGGCTCAATAGGGACATGCTAGAGACAGGAGGAAAAGCAAAGCAAAGCAAAGGAGACATGATTTGGGGATCAGGCATACAGAGACTTTCCAACCTTATTCCTCTGAATCCTAGAGTCTACTTTTAGCCTCTTGCTCAGCCATGCCCATCTTTATCCTGATTTTCCACTTCTTAAAATTATTTTTATCCTCATCCTTCAGCTCCAACTTTTATCCTTCTCTGACCCTGCTTCCTGTCCTTTCTACCCCTCAACTCTGTTTCTAGCTCCTTTACCTCTTTTGCTTTTGTCGATCACGTTCTTTGCGGGAAGAAGAACCCAGGTGCTGACCCTTCTCCAATTCCTCCCCAGCAGCCTTCAACACATGCCCCTGGACTGAGGTGGGCAATTTAGCAATGAGGGGGGCCACTAGCCATACACCAGAGCGTTCTAGAGAACTGGAGGACAAATGAAGTACACAGGGTTACAGGGGAGCCAGACAAGGTTGGAACATTCATTCTCCTTTTCCTGATGGACATGCCTGGAATCTCCACGTGGCTGAAATCACTCATGCTACCAGGAGAGAAATTCATAAGGGGATGAGTCCTAACATGTTTCTACCCAACCTGAGCACAGGCTTGGTCTTGCTACTGCTGGGCATGTTGCTTGCAGTGCTTCCCGAAGATGACCCTGTCTCTGCTGACTGTTGGAAAACCTCAATTGTGGCCTTGGCAATGTTCTCTAAGAGGGAGTTCATCTCCTAGGGAGGAAGAAAGGCACAAGGGTGCTAAATATGTAGCTGAGGGCTAAGGAAAACAGATGGTAGCAGAGATAGGAAGTAAGGGTGAAGGAAGGCATCTATGGAGATTTATGGCAGGGTAGAGACAACAGCTCTGTTGAAAGCTGTTCTCTCTAGCACCTCCTATTTCTCCAATTCCCTACTGTCTTCTGTTTTACATACCTCCTTACATATTTGGCCACAGAAATAGCCTCCACTACCATCACTCTTCCACACAGCTCAGAGCCTCGACACTCCCAATCTATTTCCCTTATCATTGGTTCCACACATTTGTCATCTTCCTGTCCCTTCTTATCTCTGTCAGTCCAAGAGCCCAAGGGTAGGATCTAGGTTCCTCTACAGTGGCCCACCTCCTTAATACACTGAGATGACAGTAGGCATAGGAAAGGGAGGGCCCAGGCACTACTCACATTGTTAGGGGTTTGCTTGATCATGAGCTGCAGCTCCAAGGAAGACTGGCGCATGGTCCACTGGTCCAGGTTCTGTGACAGAGGCCCCACTCCCAGCTAGTCATCAGTGTGTCACCCTGAGCCACCCATCCTCCTAAGGCCAATTCAGGATCTCTCACAACCTTGAATCACAGACTCCTAGAGTTCTAAATGGGATCTCTGCATCCCCATCTTTAGGGAAGACTACACTTAAATAATCCAAAAAGGTTGAAAATCTATCTGATTTTACAAAAGGTTCAGGAAAAATCTTACATCTTTCTGTAGTTTCCTTTTCCAGAGCCTCACAGCCCTTAACATCAAGAAGTTCTGGTTAAGTTTAACCTACATCTTCAATATTAAATTTACAGCTTCCATTTCTTATTTTAGATCAGCTGCTCACAATCTCTCAATGTACTTTACAGAACTAAAGAATGTTGTTGTTGTTAGCTAATCTTTCTTTAGCACTGTCTCCTCTAGGCTGAATAAACCCCAATCTTCTAGCTTTCCCTCAGTGGCTTTATTTTTCTACCCTCCACTCATCTGAATCTCTGAAGCAGTATGGCAATGTGGAAAGGGAACAGGCATACAAGGGTTCACACAATGACTCTAAACTTACTAGCTGTGTGACCTTGAGCAAATTACTTAATCTCTTCAAGGCTCAGTTTTCTCACCAGTTAAATACAGATTACTTATACCTACTTCACGAGATTATAAAGGTTAAATAATGAAATGTATGCAAAGTGCCTAGCACAACACTCAGCACAAAGTCAATGTTCAATAAATAGTAGTTTGTTTACTGAGTCATAAGCAAAATGTCAAATATATAAGGCCAAAAACTATGTCTCCCAGATACTATGCCTCCCACTGATAAGCTACTTCTTTATTCTAGATAGTTGTGCCCTCACACAATTCCTAGAGTCTAGGCTATACTGAATTTACTTTTAAACTTGTGCTGGAGTCATTGCTCTCACTACCTTTCTTTCACATTCCTATTCATCTTCCTCTACACTAACTTTCTTTTTTTTTTCTCTCAAAGTTACCATTATTTTACCCTATGCTTGGTCTCCATCGCTTTCTTCAAGATTCCCATCACCTTGGCATACCTGGAGAATACGTTTAATGCGTTGACGCTGGGGGTTTTCCCCATCTTCATTGTCCAGCAGTTGATGTGGGTAGCAGATGAGCTGCATGAGGCGCTGGGCCTGGGCACTACTCAACACTGGGTCCTGTAGGTCATTGCTGTCCTCACACAGTGACTTAAGGCAACGTTCTCCTACCCATTCCTGAGGAAGCTGATAATCAGGGGACTGGGGGCAACCAGTGAGGGAGTTAGGAATAAGGGATGGATTGGGGTTGGAAAGGGACATATAGTGGGGAGGGGGCACCACCATGGACTGGAAACAGGAACATGTTGTATAGAGACATTTAGTATGTGTAGGAGGAAGGTGAGACTGACCTGTTGGCAGATGCTGCGCAGCACGTACTTGGCATAGACATCCAGACTGGCTGTCTCCACAGAGACGTTCCGGCCACTCTGCCTCCGACTACCACTGCTACATCCTCCCTCCTCCTCTGGAAGTTCTTCTGTTCCTCCTGTCACAGTGAAGCCTGAACCTTTCAATTCTGCATCCCCTGTGGTTCACAAGTGGAAGATAAGGAGGGCAGAATGAGATTAGAACACTGTGTGGAAACCCATCCCAGACTCAAAGAGGCCTCTAAATCCTGCCCTATGGGACAAAAATACACTTTTTTCCTTCCCTCCTCCCCAAAGGTCAGAGAGCCCACCTTCAGGAGAAAGAAAGATTATCCTTTGTAATTTAGCTGGCACTCCACCCTACACACTCTGACACCACTCCTTTCCTACCCCCATACCAAGGACAAACACAGCCTTGAGAACAGCAAACACAGCTCCATCCACAATGCGGTTCTGGGAAGCAGCCAGCAGGTGGCGGTCACAGGAGGAGCGGATTCCTACAGTAGGCTTGTCTGGGGAAGGAGCTGAAGTCAGGGGAAGAAGTAGAAAGGGTAGGGTGGAGGTGGGGTAATTACATTTTCTACTGCTGGCTGGCCCAGATTACGGTCACTTACTTCCATCAGATTGGCAAGGGTTGAGTTGTGGCGTCTTGAAAAGGTGGAGGAGGATACGGCAGGTCAGCCGGGCTCCTGGCTCAGAATCCTGTTCACTACAGGCTAAAAGGAAGACAAGCATATCTGGAGAGGATGAAGTAGTACTGGATATAGATTTGTGGGTGGGGGAATAAGAGGGGAAACAGTAAGGTGAAAAGAGAAAAAATAATACTGAGGGAGAGGTAGAATAGAAAACTATTATGCAATACAAGGTTAGTGGACTAAAAGGGTCACAAAACAGAAAGAAATGCAAACCAAATGTCAGAAAATATGTAGGGCCCTTCTAGCCTGAAGCACACTAAAGGTGAGGAGTCAAGAGAACTACAATGTGGACTCCCACAATGAACAGTAAGAGGACAGTGGTAAGTGTGTACTGAAATTTTGGGGCCAATAACTCCAAGGGATACAGATTGGTTGTTCACCAGCATTAAGGAGTGAAGGGATGGCAGCACAGCGAATCAGATCTTCTAGGAGCAAACACTGCCGAGCAATGAGGATGGCAACAAAAGTAGCCAGGGAGTCATGAAAAGATAGGTCACTGACCTAGAGTAAAAAGAAGAGAAACGTGATGACACAATGTGGAGAAGGGGCATTCATTCAAAAATCACTAAAACCATTGTCTCTCTACCACCTTGATTACTGTGACTAGACTCCTGCTCTGGTAACTGCCCCATTCCCAGTAAGACTCCACCCCAAGTCTCACATCTACATTGCAGAGGAGGTCGTTGAAACCACAAGTGCCATTGTTAGAGGAGCAGCACAAGGCCTTAAGCACTCCTAGCCATTCTGCACTCAGAGACTTGCAATAGCCGGTCAGCTCTGCACACAGGATTGCGATGTCATTCACCCTAGGGAAAAGTACAAGCACCCTCAGGAAAAATTGTGAGCTACAAAACCTCAGACTGAGTTCACTTTTTCCCTCCATCCCTGTAACAATTAAAGTTGTAGTATCTCCAGTTATTTCATCCCTCCCCATCATCAGGTGGGAGTGTGGTGCCCATTCCTCACTCAGTATATCCCATACCTATCAGGATCATGGTGCCCCACACAGACGTGCATAAGGGCATTGCAGACAAAGCTGTAGCGGTTCGCAGGGTTCTCACTAAGACTCTTGCCTAGACCTGTGTACGTGAAGGTGTGGGCTGCAGGGTTCTCCAGAGTGTCAATCATGAACTCGGGTGCCCACCGCATATTTGATTCTGATGGTTCCACATTGCAGTAGATGGTGTTTTTCACCTTAGAGCAAAAGTCACTGTAGGGGGTGGGGGAAAGGAAACAGCAGTGTTGAAGATCTGGTGAGGTAGGGGATTTATCAAGAAAGGGGAAAAAAGAAAAAAAAAAGGAGAAAGTGAGGGATAAGGGGCCTTGGGATAAGATGAAGGGAGACAAGACAAGGCAGACTGGGCAGAAAAGGAACTAAGCAAGGATAAGGAACAGGGGCCTCCAGAGACAAGGAGGAAGAATATGGGCCCCACAGAGACGGGCTGGAGGCAAGGCTGATGAGGAAGAAGGTCTATTCTCAGTAAGGCAAGAATGTGTGGAGGGCACAGTCCATAAAAGACCCTGGATAGAAAGCAGGGTCCTGGGCTATGCTCTGCTCCTGAACTGGGTGGAAATGGGAAACAGATGGGACTAGGTCACACTCTCTGCCCCCAACCTCCCACCTCTCTTACCTGAAGAGTTCCCCAAATTTGCTTTTTAAGTGGCTACAGGAGGTGTACAAATCATAGAGATAAGCAAGGATACAACGTTCTGCAGAGGAGCCATCTGACCGGTTCATCCCATGCTTCACTACACCACACAGCCTGTCATGAACAAGAAAGTTAGGAGGATCATTAGTAGATGATGTGGAGGGGGCTAGGGCACAAAGATCCCTTGAAACAAAGTCTCTTGGTAATACTATTATTTTCCCACTTGAGTAGCATACATTTCCCCACAAGGAGAGGTCCTTATGTTCTTCCCAGACCATTTCTACCAGCATTCACCAGAGCCCTGCATGTTTAGGTTATTTTGAAACCTTACTTACCCCTCAAAGACCTGTGCCATCTGCTCCTGGTTGAGGATGAGGCAGGCATGATAGTGCCGCAAGACAGCCACAATACACAGGCACAGGCTGGTAGTGTAGCTGCCCACCAGATCCGAGGATTTGAGAAGCAGCTCAGCCTCAACTACACTCAGTTCATTCAGCAACTAGCAGAGTAGGGGGTGGTGAGATATGAGAAGAGGCCCCTCATGTTATAACCTCTCTTCCTGTGAGGGAACTAGCAAGGCCAGGCCTAAGCCCCTTCCTGCTAGAGCTGCCTCTGTATAGAGGGCACTTGTTGCCATATGCCCCTGTCCTTTATTCTTTTAATGATGCAAGCTACATCAATGATATAACCAGTCTCCAGGATGCAATTCTATTAACTCCACAATGGGAGGACAGTCTGTGACCAATGCTTTAATCTGTCTCTTGGGCCTCCCCTAGGAGCACTTAAGTCTCTATTCCGACAGTTTTATCTCATGTTCCACCAGTCCTGTGCTAGTCTTTTTGCCCTTCAAATAGCCTTGGACACTGGCTTGAGCCTCTACCCATCCTTATGACCCTATATAGCACAAACTTCTTCCTCTACTGTTATCTTTCCCCAACTTCCCCACCTGAATGGCAAAGTCGATGAGGCCACTGATGCTGAGTGAATACTCCATGAGATCGAAGATGAACTGCACATGCTGCACCAGAGGCAAGTGGTATGACATGCCAAGGGCAAAGCTTGTAATCTGCTCCAGAACATTCCGGGAGACCTGATAAGGGCAGTGGGAGTGAGACAGGAGTGAAGAGATGTGGGAAGAACCAGGGAAGTAGGACACGATAATGGTGGAAGGGGATGAGACCAGGAGGCTTAGCCTGCCTAGGAGAAAAAAGATAAGGGGAAAAGGGAAAATAGGATAGGAGGCCAGAATGTGGGAAAGGGGCTAGACTTAGGCCCACACCTGAGCCGTGACCTGGTGTTGGTCATAATGTGAAAGATGCTGGAATTTAGCAAAGATATCTTCAGCAGTGGGGAAGGCTTCAGGCCGGTTGCGCCGCCGCTTCTGCCCATCCTCCCCACCTGAGGGGACAGTTGAAAGGGACCAGTCAGGCCAGGGAAGGTAACCAGTTGACGGGGGGTGGGGAGGTGGGTATGGAGAGAAGGCTATGGGAGGGAAGGAGAGGGCAAGGATGGGAGGGAAGGAGAGAGGGAAGGAAGAAGGAAGGAGGGAAGGGAGGGCCAAGGAAGGGATTGGGGAGGGATGAAAGGGACAGTGAAGCAAAGGTTTAGTGGACCACAGACTACATGGATCTTAGAGGAATATGTACAGGGAGGTGCTAGGTTGAGGGATGGAAGGGAGAGGGAAGGAGGGCAGTATGGGGCTTACTGTGAGGTACCTAAGAATGTCAGGTCTCCAGGATTCAGAGGCACAATAGGAGCAAGCTGGTCTGCAGAGGGGGGGAATGAGGGGGGAAGTTTCAAAAGGACTAGAGCTCTCAGGAGACTCCAAGAGATAGGACATTGGGACATGATTGGGGAGTTCCCTATGCTGGGGAAGGGAAGACTGACTAGGGTGACTCTTTGGGGTATATCTGTTTAAGGAGCCTCAAACCCACCAGTTTCTGCTGTCCCCTTGCGGTTGAGAACCTTCAGGATATCCTTGGTTATTTTCTTGATGGCATGGCGGGCATCATCTCTCTGCTTTCCCACCCCAAACAGTACGACCAACCGCTGGTTGCACTCATGGCTGCATGATTCCTCCTGCATCCCAGCAGCACCATCAGACTCCAGCATGGATCTCTTTCCCTCCTTTTAAGCATGCTCCATACCCCTCAGCATCCCAATGCTCAATCCCTTTTCCAACATACCCACACCCTCAAGTATAGTTCCAACCCCTAAGCATATCCCTTGGGCAGAAATGTGGATTCAAAATAGACTGTCACAGGTGTTAGATAATAGTACCTGGGGGATGGGAAAGTGTGTAGCATACTGCACATGTCGTGGCTGGTCATAAAGAACCCCCAGGGTCCCTTCTATCTTCTCCTTGGGTTGGGGCTTCACCTCCTTTTCAACATCCGGTTTCTCAGGGGATGGGCTGCCTTTACCCTCACAGGGCATAGTAGGGGAGAACAACTAAGAGAAAGGTGAAAGGGCAGAAAATTTAGAAGAAAAGGGGATGAAGCTCCAAAAAGAAGCATGAGGGGAGGATCTAAAAAGCTGAATTATTCCATACTTAGGATCTAACTTACTGAGAAATCAGGCTTCTCCATGTCCTCAAAGAGTACACTGGAACTAGGGTCAATGTCCATAGATTCTGAGAGTCCGGGATCCTGAAAGTGTAGAACATAATGGAAGTTGCTTTAGCCCTAGGGAACTGCTCTCCACCACTTAGAAAAGCTGACATAGGAAATGGAGACCATACTTGGAAAAGTATAGGATCTGGATTCAGGCCTTGATCATTCATTTAAGCAGTATGGGCCTCAGTTCCCTTAAGCTTTAAAATAGGGATGAATACCTCACATGGTTGTTGTGAGGATCAAATGAAGTAAGTGATGTGAAAGCACTTTGAAACCACAAAGTGCTAAGCAAATACGGCTCTTATTATTAGGTAAAAGAGGACTGCAGAGGCCTCTGGTTGTCATGAAGATAGGAATGTCAGAAGACAACTTAGGGCAAGGTAAAGCCCACTCACCTCAAGCTTGCTACTGCTGCTGCCCTCAGCCTCCTTGCGCTCTGAGTCATCAGTAGCATCATCAAAGGGAGAGGGAGGCCGAGGGCCAGGGGCTCCAAAGGCAAGATCCCCTCGGGAGATGAGAGTACAAGTGTACATGTTGTGGGAGAAAACATCATGCCGAATCAGTTCACAGAATAGCAGTACCAAGTTAAAGAATTCAACTCGCTCACTTTCACTTCGGGGGTCCGCTGCAAAGAGGGAAAGAGGGAAGATGAGTTAGGAAACCCAAAAGAGGTGGCCAGAAAGAGAGAGAGGGACACACCTAAGGTATGGTGATCCTCGAGTACTGAGGTAGTCAATAATGAGAACTACCCCCCCAAAAAAAAAAAATCACAAAACTTGTTGAGGGACAAAGTGTGGTTTAACCTACCTGGTGTCCCATATACCATCTCATAAGGAACATAATCTTTGCAGCCTTTTATACAGTAAAAAAAGCTTCAATCACATCTTGCTTTTATTCTTTATTTCCCTACTCTGTTGAACTGTTAAGATGATAAGAGACTTGAATTGTCTAAAAGTCACTCTGCATAGAACTCAAGACAGAAATATATACCAGAAGACCCTTAATTATGCTTTCTGATGATAGTGACAGGTAACCGAGTCTAGACAGAGGTAACTAGAGGGTGGCAGGGATCCATACTCAGCATTGGAGCCTGTGTATCCAGAAACTGCAGGAGGACATCCTGGAAAATAGGAGCACTAGGAGCAGACAGAGAGCCAGAGGCAATGGAACCCTTCTCATCTGCAGCTTCTGATTCTCCACAACGCTGTAAGAAGAGAGAACAAACTGTAGGATTAATTTTTGTCTCACTCTTTCATTATTTCTCAAAACATCAACCCTGAACTATCCCGTTTTGCCTCCACCCTGTAAGCTTTTTACTTTCCTCCTTTGACCTGTATTTTCTCCAGCTCCCAACCAAAGCCTTGATCTCTTCTCTAACTCTGACAGACAATCCACTCTTCTCTACTTTTGCTTTATATACTTGCCTTTCCCTTTATTTTTCTACTACTTCTTTGTTCTCACAACTTCAACTTTGTTCTCACTATCACCTCAATCTATCTCCAACCTCAATTAAATTCCTTCCCATTGCCCAATCTCATTTGCTTATCCCTGCCCCTCTAACCTCAGCCTCAATCTCTGCCTGTCTCTTCTCTAGGAGCTTGGCTACCACCATAGCACGATGCCGACCAGAACGCTTGCAGCTGACAGCCCATTCACATAGTAATGATACCACAGCATCATCATCTGAGGAGATCTGGATCAAAGAAAGACAGGGATGAGAACTGCAAACAAAGAACTAAGTTCCAATTTCTGTGACATTCCATCTGAAAACGTCCTGGGGTAATCAATGTCATTGAACTGTAAATGTGAAAATTGTACTGGTGAGTATTTGGTGTGTATATTTTCACCACACACAAACAAACAAACAAACAAAATGTATCCTGGGCCCCAATAAGCATTTCTCCAGATATCCCTGGTTTCAGTACTTCACAATGCCTTTCCCTCATACCTCCTGTTATATGTGTGTAATTTTTTTTCTCCTTCTATTTTCCTTATTACTTACCTCATGCCCATCCTTACTAGGCCCCAAGCCAAAAATTCGGTTACAAAGAGAATCAAGAGAGTTGCTGAAGTCAGAGCGCTCAAAACTATGGCTGTCCAGCACTTCCAAAGTGTGGAGCACACGTCCAATGGTAAAGCCTAAGGAAGCAAAGTGGTAAAAGGGCCTTACTACAGGCCCAATGCATTTCTTCTCTCATGTCTGTCCTTACCACTGTCATCCTTTCTTTAAACATACTTCCTACAATCTGGCCCCAGGCACCCACCTGCAGTAGCTTCCTGGCACTTATCAAAAGACCAGCGAACTTCAACTGCCTGTCCTCGTTCCTTGATCTGCTGCTCAATCTCCCGCAACTTTGCACGGACCTGCAATATTAAAAAGGAAAGCTTTAAGGAAGTACCAAGGCACACAAAAGGCCAGGGCCCCAGGCTAAAAGAACAGTACCAGACTCCATATCACTATTTCTGACAGAGTAATTTAGCCTCATGTCCTAATCTAGGAGTACAAGGCTATTGGTCAGACTTACCTGCTGAGTGAAGGCACTATTGCCCTCAGGCATGGGCAGGTTGGAGGGGGCAATAGGCAGGTGGTCAAGTGGTGAGCCAGTCTTAATTCGGCTATCAGTCAGTGAATAGTGCCAAACCAGGGCACTAGGACAACATAGGAGGATAGTCTGCCAGACAGAAACAGCTAAGTCAAACTCAATAACCATGGCCACCTCTCTAGAATCCCATTTATAAGATTCAACCTTTCAATTTTTTTTTATTGTGATGTGAGTGAAAGTTTACATAGCAGATTCATTTTCCATACAACAGTTCATACACATTTTCTTTCATGACATTGACTATAATATAATCCTCATAATGTATCAGTTCTCTTCCCACTTCTCTCTGGTTACCCTTTCCCTGTGTCCTTCTTTCCTACACATTCCTGCCCTCTAAACTACTTCCCTGTGCAAATACTGCTTTTCTGGTCTCCCATGTTGATTGTTCTAAGAAATGTACCTACCTGGTATAAATGCTCACCTTACGTGCCTGTCTATTGTTTGGCTGGAAGCCACAAGAGTGAACTGAATTCCAGGCCTGAAAGGTCACTAGGGTCCATAGTTTCAGGGATTTTTACCAGTCTCTATCAGACTACAAGGGAGCTCCAGTAGCACAGTGACTGCTAACCAGAAGGCTGACGGTTCAAATCCACCAGGCACTTCTCGGAAGGAAGATGGGGCAATCTACTTCTGTAGCGATACTGCCTCAGAAACCCAAGGAGGGGTCGCTATGAGTCGGGGCTGACTCGACGGCATATAACAACAACAACATCAGACTACAAAGCCATCTTTTTTTTTTTTTAAATAATTTTGAGTTTTATTCCACATTTTTCTCTCACTTTATCCAGGATCTCCTATTTTGATGCCTTTCCAAGTGGCTGACAGTGGTAGATGGGCACCATCTAGTTCTGGTCTCAGGGTCATGTAGACTGAGGGTCTCATGGATTACCAGTCCCTTGAACTAATTGTTACCATGTGTCTTTGATTTTCTTCATTCTTCTTTGCTCCGGACAAGGAAAGACCAGTTGTTGCATCTTAGATGGCCGCTCATAAGCTTTTAAGATCTCAGTTGCTACTCACCAAAGTAGGATGTAAAACAATGCTTTTGTGCAGTATGTTATGCCAATTGAGCTTGATGTTCCCTGTGACCATGGTCCCAAGACCATAGACCCGTAACTCACTACCCTCAGGTCAACCCTTAGATTTTTTTATCTAGTTATTGTGAGTTTCTGGGGAAGGCACACTTTATCCCTGAACCCCTCCCTTTACCTACTTTCCTAAAAGGCTTTAGGCCTACTATTTAGCCCTGGAATGGAGAGGCTACCCAAAGCCCCATAAAGGGAACAAACAACCCCATTAATTAGAAGCAGCCATCTCCAGGCAGGTACTTAGTGCCTATTCCCATTTCCAATTCAGAATCACCCTCATTTTCTAGGATGGGCACCCAACACTTCTCCGAATACTCTTGTTACTTCCTTGGACTCATCCAGTACCTACCTGGAGGATACAGCTGAGGCCAAAAACCAGGGGCCGGTGCTGAGGGCACATAAGCAGGTCACTAAAGGGTGTAGAGGGTGTGCTGGTAGTTGCAGGCTGAGGAGCAGGGGTGGTAGGAAGTGTGCTTGTTGACTGAGTAGACATAACATGAGATGAGTGACTGCTCACACCATCTAGTTGCAGGGCCAGTCTCCGGGTACAAAAGTAGGCAAGGCGACGGGAGAGATATGCAGACTGAACAAACTCCCCAGAATACTGTGAAGATACTACAATCAGAACCTCTAGTTCTACTCAAGGGACACTACTCTAAATTTTATCCTTCAAATTCCCCCTACAACTCCCTCCACATCCTTGAGCCTTACCCGAAGCAGCAGGGGCAGCAGCAGTTTAAGCAATTCATCCTCTCCAGGGCGAATTTTCTCAAAACACTCAAGTACCCAGGTCAGGAATTCATGCCTATCCAGCATTCCATCCTATGGGTACCAGCGGTGGGAAGAGTATTATTAGTTCAGTCTAGGAACTATTAGAGATAAAGCAGGTAAAGTAGATGAAAGCAACCACAACAGGGCAAGGCAGCAGGCTGATTCTATTGGCGGAGAGCCCTGCTCCCTACCTGAAACATGAACATGGCCAGTTTCTCATTGTAATCCCACTGCCGTATTGCCACTTCTACATCATGGGGCAAAGGCCCAATAGTGGAAGCACAGCTGCCACTTCCTGCAGGCCCTGGCCGATAGTACTCAGCCATCTTCTGCAGCTGCTCCCATAGGTACTTGGTGATGATCTGAGTCCACTCTAGAAGAAGATGGAAGAAGGGCTATTTTACACTGTCTCTCTGCTTCAAACTTCTTCTGGCCCCTACCCCCATCCTCAATCACATACTTTTAAATGCTATTCATCCTCTTAGGCTAGAGTCAAATGCCACCTTCCTAACATCTTCCCAGTTGTCCACCAAAGAAAGTAATGTTTTTGCTAACTGAAGTCTCAAAGAACCTTCTGCCTTCTCTTTCAACATTTTTCACTTTCTGTATTTAACTGTTATTTGTACATGTGCCTTAACATGCTTACTAAACTCTAAGCATCCTAAAGGCAGGGATTATGTACTTGTCACCATTATTGCCCAGTATATGCATATAGCATACACTAGATACTCAAGTTACTCATTGTTTACTGAGTGAATACAAGATACAAACAAACACAGGGAAGACAGATTAGGAAAGAGAATGATTCCAAACATCTATCACCCCTGGAAAGGATTAGTGATACACCTGGTATTAGGAGTTACTTACCAATGAAAGGGTCAACATGTCTCTTCTTAACCTTGGTCTCACTGATTGCTGCATAGTAGGCACAAGTCATCTTAATGAGCCAGGCAGCCCGCATCACAGGCACTGTGTACTTGGCTAAGTACCCAAACACTTCTTCCTTCTTACTGAAAATAGGGACCTGGATAGACATTGTAAATAGGGAGTTTTCTATTACCCCACGAGCTGGTATCCATGTAGCTTAATCTGGGAATAGGAGAGTACTCCATATCCACACTTTCTCCTTGGCCTGAAGAATAGGAAATAGTACCTCACCTTTTTGGCTAGTTGTGTGAGTGGCTTGGTGCCAGCCAGGTCAGTGAACCAGGTGTTAATGGCATTCTGGGATCGTGCAGTCACCAGCCAGAAGTTGTCCTTCTGGTTCACTTGGGGCTTCCTGCGACCAGTGTCAGGGAGGGTGTTACAACGTAATTTCTCTGCAATAATGCTGCTGAAGTTGGAACTGATCTGAGGGAAGAAAACTATACCTCAGGGTGGGAAGAAGAGGCAGATGGATGGTTGTGCCTTTGATGGGCAAATGCCAGTGTGGTAGCATTAGGTTATGATGGAAAACTCAGCCATTTAGGTTATCCCTTAAAGTCTTCCCAACCCACGGCCTTTGCTCCTTCTCAGATTCAGCCTGGCAAGGTTGCCTCACCTTGGCAGGATTGAAGTTGACGTTCTTGGCACTGCCATGTTCATCCCCAGAGACAGCAGGCTGGTTATTGAAACCTTGTTTTACATTCAAAGCCGTCAGTTCATCCTGAGGCAGGAAAATGACATTTTAGCTTTTTTTTCCCTCTGGGGGTGGGAAGGGTGGGAGAGAAGGGCAAGAGGAGGTAAATATACAAGGAAATAGGGTAGGAGGAAGATTCTGAGTAGAACAGATTGTTATTTAAGGATGGGCCCTTATATTCATTTGTATCCCACCCTCACCACCCCAGTCACTAAGACTCCCAACCACCCAGAGCTCCCTCAACATCACTTTTCCCTAGCGAACAGCCTTACTTCACCAAGCTACCTCAGACAACTTTCTGAGCTGAGGTGTACGCGTGTCTCTCTCTCCTCTCTCCTCTCTCTCTCTCTCTCTCTCTCTGTCTGTCTGGGGGGGGGGGGCTGTGGCGTGGCTCCTACATCATTCCCTACTCACAGCCAGAAGCCCTCAGACCCAGGTCCTACTCTCCCACTTTACTCTTCCCCTTTCGGGACTTTTCCTCCCACCTAATCGCCCCGCCCCCCCTTCCCCAAATCGTCAATGCCTCCTTCTATGCTGATCGCTTGCCTCTAGTCCCTGTAGATCCCCAATTAATAAACAAACCTCCTTCTGTTTGGGATCTTGAGGATACACATCGGGAGGCCCCAGCCGCGGCCGCTTCAGGGGCCGGTGTTCGTAGCTTAAGATCCCGAAGGCCGCCATCTTGCCCAGCCCGTAGCGCCAGAGGCGCCAGCAGGGGCTGGCTGGGGCTGGGGGGGGCGGAGAGGGAAGAGGGAGCCGAAAAGGGGGGCGGCGGTTGGGAGGACGCAGCGGAGAGACAACAAGGGGCACGTTACAAACTCTCGATCGTTGCCGGAAACTACCGAGTGAAGCCGAGGGACGCCGGGAACCGTCGGATAATACCGACTGCAGAGGGGGCGGGACCCGGCCCGACGTGGGGCGGAGCTCCCTGCCCAGAAAGCTTTTCCTACCCGGCAGCGCAAAATCTATCTCCCTCTCCAGATGTCTGCAAAACGCTCCTGAGCCGAGTACTCTGCTGGGGATACAAAGTTAAAAAGGAGGAGCAGTCGTGTAGCTGAGCTGTGGTGCTGCGCTCTGACTAGAATTGAGTTCCCAGCACCTAGCTCAGTTCTTGGCCCAGAAAAGGTGCTCAGTAATTATTTGCAGTAATTCGAAACTGTACCTTCTACAAGTATTCGGTTCTTAGTCTCCGCGTCTTAAAATTAGTGTGCTATTATCTTCTTGAGAAGATTAAAAACTGTATGTATGTAAGAAAGCACATATTAAACCCTGAAAGGATGGTTCTAACCCCTCGAAGCCTTCATATGGTCTAGTGCTGAGGTTCTTAATCTTTTTAAATTCAAAAACCCTTCAAGATGCTATAAGTTATGGGTCTTCTCAGAAAAATGCATATTTGGGCATACGAAATGTCAGATACTTTCCTAGGATATTTTTGGATCCGTGAAGCTCATGTCTCCCCTAAGTGTCCACCAACCTCAGGTTAATAACCCTTGCTCTTGGGAGGCAAGATGCTTTTCAGACGTTATCTCGTTTAATCCATGCACAGCCCCATGAGTTAGGGATTATTATTGTCCCCGTTTATGGGTTCTTTAACCCGATTCATTTGCCTAATCTTATACAGCTAATGAGTAACAGAACTGAGACTAGAATTCTTTCTTGATGCCAGAGTCAATATTCTGCTTAGAAAGGTATTACCTTTTAGAGACGAGATAGCCAGAGTGCTACAATAAAAGTACAAAATGCTATTGAATTACAGTGGGAAGAAAAATTAATTCTGACTGGGGAGAAGAAAACATATTGGAGGAGGTAACATTTGAGCTGACCCTGAAGGATTTTAATCCATAGAAGATTATCAGTTGCTGTTGAATCCATTCTGACTCATGGTGACCCCGCATGTCCCAGAGTAGAACTGTGCTCCAGAGGGTTTTCAATGCCTGATTTTTCAGAAGTAGAGCACCAAGTCTGGGCAGACCCAAACCTCTCCCCTTTCAGTTAGCAGTTGAATGAGTTAAATTTCTGCACTACCCAAGGACTGCTACAGAAAAAATTTTAAAATAATAAAACTTGTTGCCATCAAGTTGATTCCGACTCATGGCAACCTCAGGTGTTAGAGAGTTAGAACAGTCCATAGGATTTTCTTGGCTATAATCTTTACAGAAGCAGTTCTCTAGGCCTTTTTTCCATGGAGTTGCTGGGTGGGTTTAACTGCCAAACTTTAGTTTAGTAGCTGACTGCAGAAAATTAAACTCACTGCTGTTGAGTTGATTCCAACTCATAGTGACTCTATGAGACAGGATAGAACTGCCCCGTAGGGTTTCCAAGGCTGTAAATCTTTATGGAAGCAGACTGCCTCATCTTGAGATAGGTTCAAACCACCAACCTTTTGGTTAGCAGCCTAATTTAGATGGGGACAGTGGTGGTTCAGTGGTAGAATTCACGCCTTCCATGTAGGAAACTAGAGTTCAATTCCCACCCAGTCAATCCTCCTATACACAACCACCACCCATCTGTCAGTGGTGGCTTGCATGTTGCTATGATGGTGAGCAAGTTTGAGCAGAGCTTCCAGACTAAGGTAGACAAGGAGAAAGATCTGGCAATCTACTTCCAAAAATCAGCAGATGAAAACCCTATGGATCAGAACAATTGGATCCACAACCAATTATGCACATGGTGCAGGACCAGACAGTTGTGCTTGTGGTCGCCATGAGTCAGGGGCCAACTCCAAGGCAGCTAATAACAACATTAACAATTCTAGTGAGAGAGTAAATGCCTATGACGTGTCCAATGTGGACGTGATGACTGGAGTTTGGATTTTTTCCTGAAGGCTATGGGTAGCTTTTGAAGACTCTGTAGTAGGCTGAATGGTGGCCTTCAAAATATAAGTCCACCAGGAAACTGTGAATGCGACCTTATTTGGAGAAAAGGATCTTTGCAGATGTAATTAAGGTAAGGATCTCAAGATAAGACCATCCTGGATTACAGTGGGCCCTAAATCAATGACAAGTGACCATAGAAGAGAAGAGGAGGAAAGGAGACTTAGAGGAGAAGGTGATGTGAAAACAGAAGCAGAAATTGGAGGGTTAGGTCTGCAAGCCAAGGAACCCTAAGAATTGCTGGCAGCCACCATAAGCCAGGAAAGAGACATGGAATGAATTCTCCCTCAGAGCTTCCAGAAAAAACCAACTGCACCCACACCTTGAGTTTGGACTTCTAGTCTCCAGAACTATGAGAGAATAAATTTCTGTTGTAAGCTACCCACTTTGTGGTCATTTGTTAAGGTAGCCCTAGGAAACTAATACACCCTTGAACATTAGAGCTAAAAGAGAGTTTAAGTGTCATCAATTCAACCTTTCATTTTATAAGTTAGTCCCAAGGGGATAAATTATTTGCACTAATAATAGCTATGAAAAGACAACTATACAGGCAGTCTCTGGGGAACAAACATCAGACTTACTTACAGTAGTTACAAACCAACCCCCGCCAAAGCCTATTATATTAAAATTTGAGGTACATACAATGGTTCGTAATAACAAATGGTTGCTACTTTGTGGCTCGCATCAAAACATTATTATTACTGTATTATTATATTAAGGATGTTTTAATGTATCTCGAAGTGTGTTTTTAATGTTTTTTATGCATCAAATGGTACATTAGATACTAGATACTAAGACAACATTGGATGAACCTAACCATACCTGACTAACTGTTCTGCCTTATATAAAAATTTGACTTAGACAGATTTAGGAATTTAACTCATTTGTAATCTGAGGACTGCTGTAAACCAGATTTCCTGAGACTTCCAGTCAAATGCTCTTTTCCTTTGCCTGGTGTTCTACTGCTTTTCTGTCTAATAAAATTCTACTCATTCCTTAAGATTCCTTTCAAATAGCACCTCTCCAACTAAGCCTTCCCTGAATTCCCCTCTCCCCCTTGCAATCCTGGTAAACTTTGTTACTTCCTCTTCTATGTTCACATACTTTGCACTATCTCCATATCTATGCTATGGAACTTACTACACTGTATGGTATTATTTGTTTATGTCACCCCACTCAACTATGAGCTCCTAGAAGGGTGAAGATGTCTTACTCATCTGTACATTCCCAAAACATAAGCACAGTGCCTGCCACATAGTAAGGGCTCAATAAATATTTGCTTAATAAACAATTTCTACAAGTAGTGTCTCCAATGAGCTCTTCTGTGTTTTCAGGAAGGTAAATCTCACAACAGGATGAAGAATGGATTAGAGAGCTTTTAGAAAAAGGAGACCAGTAAGTGGATTCTAGTAATAATCATGACTAGATGTGACATAGTGGGTAAGGCATGTGGCTGCTAACCAGAAGGTCAGCAGCCCACCAGCTGCTCTGTGGGAGGAAGATGAGGCAATCTACTTCAGTAAAGATTTACAGGCTTAGAAACCCAACGAGGGTCGCTATAAGTCAGAATCGACTTGATGGCAGTGGGTTTGGTTTGGTGAGGCAGGCTTGGAAACCTTATGAGGCAGTTCTATTCTGTCCTGTAGGGTTGCTATGAGTTGTAATTGACTTGATGGCAGTGCATTTGTTTTTTGGTTTTGGTAGAGGTAATGAGGGCCTGATTTAATACAGTGGCTGTGGTAATAGAAAAGAGAGACTGCTGAGAGAAACACATTTTTAGGGTGAGAGGGAGGACTTGAATATGACTCTGAGGTTTCAAGTCTGGGTGATTGAGAGGGTGATGATAGCTTTAGGTGAGATAGGAAACACAGGAAGAGAAGCAGATTTTGGAGGAGATGAGGAGGTTGAAACTAGTATTGTTTTTCCATTCCCAGAGTCACCTTCTAAGTCATACCTCCTTTCAATGTCAGGCTAAGGTGGGTATTCTAGTTCTGATTAGAGAAGAGGAAAGATAGCTATATATTTAACCATAGGAGCCAAGACTGCATTTCCTATCCTCCCAAGACAATGGAGCATTGACAAAGAGAGGAGCATAGCATATGATAGGGGGAGGTTCAGACTCTCCACTATATAAGTAATGATTTAGAGAAGTTATTTGGAAATGGTGGCTGAAGTGAACAGATCCTTTCTAGGATCTAGGTGGTCTGAGGTGTCTTAAGTCCGTGGCAATAATGTAACCAACCTTAGTTTCTATTTAATGCCACCTGACAGTGGCACCTAAACTCCCAGAGACTTAGCCTGTGTGACAGTACACATTTGCCACACCCTCTGTAAAGCCCTGGTCTCTAAGGTTCTTTCCACCGGAAGCTCTGACAAAGGAAATGCGTGGGTGGGTGGGGGCTAATGGGTGAAGGGCCCAGGTTCCTGACACAGACTACACCCAGGGAACGAATAGCAAGCGCCATGTTGAAGCCATCATTGCCACTCAGACTCTTTTTATTCCTGCAGCTGCCTCTGCTGGGGGTAGGGCTGAACCTGATAGCCCTCACACCCAATGGGACTGAAGACATCACAGTCGGTGGGGAACTTGGGACGGGGGCAGGGGGGAGAGGGGCTGGTGAGAAGGGGCCATACAGAAATCTCAATTCTGTCATTGGACTATGTGGGCAAAATTTAAGAGCAGAGTGGGGCGGGCAGGGGGATGGGTTCCCTGCCACATGCTAGTTGTTCCTCTAACTATTATTTCTTCTCTTCTCCTCCCCCACTTCAATTTTTCCCCAACTTAGATTTCTTTCTGACCTCTCTGTCCCCTGGATCCCTCAGTGTTTCTACCCTGCCCCTTCCAGAGGTTCAGTGTTTTGTGTTCAATGTCGAGTACATGAATTGCACTTGGAACAGCAGCTCTGAGCCCCAGCCTACCAACCTGACTCTGCACTATTGGTATGAGAAGAGATGAGGGAGTAGCACACAGGTGGAAGAGGAGGTGGGCTGGATGAGAGAGATTGCGTGGGGACCAAGAAAGAGGGTAGCCAGGCTTCTCACTATTTTCTCATGGGACAAGTCATAAGTCAGTTAGACTTATGACTTAGAAGATGAGGGTGGGTTGTGGACATCTGTAGTACTCAGATTTGCCCCACTGCTCCTCTTCCTCTCAACTCTTCTCTAGGTACAAGAACTCTGATAATGATCAAGCCCAAGAATGTGGACACTATCTATTCTCTGAAGAGATCACTTCTGGCTGTTGGATTCAGAAAGAGGAGATCCATCTCTACCAAACATTTGTTGTCCAGCTCCAGGACCCAAGGGAATCCAAGAGGCAGGCTGTGAAGACACTAAAACTGCAGGATCTGGGTATTTGGAAAGAGGGAGTCAAGAGACCAGGGATATTGTAGGGTGTTTGGGTATATGGAGTGATACTCTTGGGCAGAAAGGAGGGAGTGGGCAATTGGGATGTGGCTACTTGGGCAGACAGGAGGAGGTGAGGGATTGGGATAGGGAAGGAAGGAGGGATAAGGGGCACTACCTTCAGGATCCTGACTTGTCTAGGCCAGGGGAATGACCACACACGCACACATATCTCCAGTAATCCCCTGGGCTCCAGAAAATCTAACACTTCACAACCTGGGTGAATCCCAGCTGGAGCTGAGATGGCACAACAGATACTTGGACCATTGTTTGGAACATCTGGTGCAGTACCGGAGTGACCGGGACCACAGCTGGACTGTGAGTGACTGGGGAAATGAATGTAGCAGCTAAGGCCAAGCAAGTGGGGATAAAAGATTCAGTCAGCCAGATAGGACGACCTAATCCCAAATTTCTATGCCTTTGCATCCCAGTTCCTCTGCCTACCAGTCTCAAGCCCACCCTCCCTCTCCCCCTTATCTCCTTTCTCTGTCTTCACCAGTGATTTTCATTAAGCTTTCCCTACTCATACTCTCCCTAATACTAGATAGACAAGTAAACAAAAAGCAGCCTTTAAGAGAATCTGGAGAGGAGGCATTAGGTTCAAGCCAGTGAAGGGAGCAGTGTTATTTGAGTAGTTAAGAGAGGAGGGAGGAATTGGGAAGAACCAGAAGATAACATTGGGGTGGGGGAAGCAGCACGTTCTAATTTTCCCTTATTTTATAGACATCCACCTTTCTCTGGCCCTCTTTCTCCCAAAGGAACAATCAGTGGCCCACAGACATAGTTTCACTTTGCCTAGCGTGGATGGGCAGAAACTCTACACGTTTCGTGTTCGGAGCCGCTATAACCCACTCTGTGGCAGTGCTCAGCATTGGAGTGAATGGAGCCACCCAATTCACTGGGGGAGCAATACATCACAGGGTAAAATACATGACCCCAGTCCACAAGCCCAACACTCCCAACCTTTCTAATGCACTATCTTTTGCTCTACTTTCCTATTCCTAAGCTCCCCACACTGGTGCCCCATCTCAGTTCACTGTACAATCCCAATCCCCAGGAAGCAAGGTTTTTTTGTATAAGGTTGGGGCAAGGTGTTATTATGGTAGGGGAGTGCAAACTGTTATATACGGAGGCAGAGAAATACTCAAAAGGTTATAGAATGTATAGGATTTCCCTACAGCTTTCCTAGAGAACCAGCATGTTGAAGATGGCTTTGAAATCAGACAGATATAGGGTTTAAATGTAGTTCTGACATTTACTACCCCCTTGGTCTTTGGTACATTACTAACCTTTTTAATTCTGTTTCCTCACCTGTAAAATGAAGGATAATAACTGTTTCTCCCTCTTAGGTGTTGTAAAGATTAAAAATACTAAAAGTATTTAGCACAGTGCCTGACACCAAGCTGGGACTCTACAAATAAATACTGGCACATAGTAGAAGCACCACAAATATTAGATCCCTTTCCCTTTCCTCTTTTCTGTAGAAAATCTTTGGCTGTTTGTATTGGAAACTGTGCTTATTCCCCTTGGCTCCATGGGTTTCATTATTAGCCTCATCTTTGTGTACTGCTGGCTGGAAAGGTGAGATTTGGGTAAGCCCAGGGGAAAAAGAGGTGGGAGTGGCTAGGAATAGTAGAAGAGAGTTATTTCAGGGCCTCTAAGAGTAGGGGGCAGGATGATAAGGAACAAGGGATCACCCAAGAGGGCATGGTGATGGGAAGAAGCTACAGGCATAGAGAACATGGAGTCACTGCATTCTATATTGGGGAACTGGGAGAAGGGTAATAAAAGAGCTTAACCAATATTCTCTTGCTTTCTGTTTCTCCTCACTTAGGACAATGCCCCGAATTCCTACCCTCAAGAACCTGGAGGACCTAGTTACTGAATACCAGGGGAATTTTTCGGTGAGAACACTGCCATAAGCAGCCTTCAGTCTGGCAACTGCTGACAGCCTGCCAGCAAGACAGAGGGAAGGAGGAAGGGGGCCTGAACTAACCGTCAGGATGTGGCCAACCAAACGGGCAATGGGCTAGACAGAGACACATAGAAGAACTGATTATAGATTGGGTGAGGCAGATGGAAACTGTGGTATTGGGGGCCCATGGGTCTGTGCCCTTCAGTAATCACAGCAGTTGTAGACATTTTGAGATCTCCCTTGGCACAGACCCTGGGTTTTCACTTCCTGCTCCTAAATGATCTCTGACCTGGAGATATCTATCTTTAGGCCTGGAGTGGTGTGTCTAAGGGACTGGCCGAGAGTCTGCAGCCAGACTACAGTGAACGGCTCTGCCACGTCAGTGAAATTCCCTCAAAAGGAGGAGCCCTAGGAGAGGGGCCTGGAGGCTCCTCCAGCAGCCAGCTTGCCCCTATTGACCTCCCCCCCTGTTACACATTGAATCCTGACTCCTGATACACTGACAAAAGCCCAGAGTCCTATAGCCCCATGCTGTACTAACTTCCCCTTATCCAATCAGTCTGGGTCCAATGTTCACCTCGCTTCTCTGTGGCTGAGTTTGAATTTTATGCCCTGCATAACTGCCCTTTCATTTAGTAACTCTTACCTGAATTATCCTTTTGCCCTGCAGTTGTTTCCCATCTCCCCCAGTTGGCCCTTCTTTTGCTCAGGAGTCTCTCTTTCTGTCCCTCCCTCCCTTTTCCCATTTACCCTTCAATTGTTACTGAATCAATGAGAAATAAAGTGTCTGTTGATAATAATAAGTTTGTCTGTCATGTTCACAAAAATAAAATAAAATATTTAAAAAAGTGAAGCAGAATAGCATGGGGACAGGGAGCAGGAGAAGCATGGGGTGTAATAAGGGTGGGAGACATAGTGCTGAGGGTAGGAAAAAGGTGTAGTAGACCTATGCAGTACTTTAACTGGAAAATAGTACTGTTCAAGAAACTTGCTTTCCTCTAGGTGTTCTGCAGTCATTCCAGAGTACAGTTTAGAGTTAGATTTACCACATTTGCCTTCATTCCCAACTAATCTCTTACAATCTAACCCAAATTCCTCTCTTCTTATCCTTCCTCCACCTTTTGCCATACATACCATTTCTGACCTCATAATCCCTCAACTGAGGCCTCAGGCCCCACCCCCTAGGGATGCTGGTTATCCATAACTGCCAATAGCTCTCTTCTATATGCCCAGTCTGGGCCTCCTCTGGCCTATGGGACCCATCTGCCCCTCCAGCCCCCTAACCCTATGGGCCCACTTGGCCCCCAAGACCCTCTAGAACATTCTACTTCTGCATGAATCATCAGGCCTCTCTATGAAGATTAAGAAAATCTTGAAAGCATGTTCATCTTCATCAAACATGGAGGTGAGGGGCACCATACAGCTGTAGTCTGTGAACAAGGGTGGTGAGATTTGAGGGCACTAATCACAGGGATTATGTAACTAAAGATGGGTCCACATGCCCCATCTCATCTTTTTTCAGATAATCAGCAGTTTCTGGTCAATACCAATTGCTCCATTCTCCTGTTGTTGCATTACATTCGCCGTAAAATGCGGTTGTTTAAAACAGGTGAGGAGTTTGGGGAGGGGACTAATGGCCAAGGGCCAGTAGTAGTAGAATCATGCCCGGCCCCCAAACCCTCCTCTTGGCAAGAAAGGAGTTCCACATAACCCCACAGCTTCTCCAACCCATTCTGTATAGGATCACTGACCTCTTTTGTTCCCACTCTCTTTCCTTAACTGCCTCAATTACCCTGTGGTTTCCCACCAGACACCATCGATTTGTGTGATGAAACAGGGACCATGAAGTTGCTTTTCCTGGTGAAGACCCCTGGAGACTATGCCAGCAAATTCCTTACACCCAGAAACACCTACTACGTTTGTAAGGTGGAGCGTGGAGGACCAGGTAGAGGCTTGGGAATATTCCCCAGAGATAGAGCCAAGCCCTCAAGATAGATCATGAACCTTGTCCTTAAAATAAGGCACCCTCAACCAGATCCAAATTGACTATCTCTAGTCAGTTGAAGAAAGAGCACTGCCTCTGTGACAATAGATTATGTTCACACATACCATGTCACCCCACCTTATCCTAGCGATAGACCTAAGGGGAGGAAATAAGGTACACCACCAGCTCAAAGTAGTGTTTAATGTTAGGGTTCTTAAATCTTGGGCTTTGAATGGGTAGATACTAGGTAACAGAGGTTGGGGACAACATATTGCTGTGTTCACAGGAATCCGATTTCGGAATGCCTACAGAGCTTTTGTGCCCCTCCTGAAGAATCCAGAGCCTGAGCTAATTGGTAAGGAGCATGATGGAGGAGGGAAGAACATGGAGAGTACAGTACATATCTGTGTGGTAGAGAATACAGGGTAGGGCTAGTTTACACTGTAGGATCACAGGGTCCTAGGAAAAGGGGAATAGGATCCAGGTCCACTCTAAAAACGAAAAAACGCATGCATGCCGTCGAGTGGGATCTGACTCATAGCAACCCTTCCTTCGGTTTCTGAGGCAGTATCACTACGGAAGTAGATTGCCCAACCTTCCTTCTGAGGACTGGCTGGTGGGTTTGAAACACCACCCTTCAGGTTAGTAGTCAGATGCCTTAGGCACTATGCCACCAGAGCTCCTTGGTCCATTCTAGTAGGAGGGATATTTAGCTCAAACCAGGTGAAGTGTGCAAGTGTCATTCACCCCTCCATCTGCTCCAATTTCTGGGCCATCGTCTCAGTACATCTCCCTATCACCAGCACCCCATTATTTCCATCTTTCCCTTCATCCCTTTCTTCTTGGTGTCTTACTGTCCCATTTCTCACTGAAAAGGGCAAAACTTAGTCACTTTCAGATCACTCCTCAGTCTAGCCTTAGGCCTGGTTATTGCAACTGACAGTTTGAATGATGAGGAGGGCTGGAGATAGGTAAAGTCTCAGTCCTCAGAGATTTGGGTGCCTTTTCATGTTTCCTAGATTCACTGCGTACACAATGTGACTTCCTAGAGAAGAGCCGAGTGAAGATGCTTAAAATCCAAGAAGCAAAGAAGGTCACTGTAATTGAATCCACGGTGAACCTCCCAGTAAGACTTCCCAAATGCAGTTTGTCTTGGCAGCCCTCTCTTCCCACCAACCAACTGAAAACTGCTCAACCTTGGCCCCCTTGGATGAATTTCCTTTCTCAATCCAACATTCATGTCAAAGTCCTGCCTCCAACTTTTTGTCCTTCCTTTGGCCTTAGTTTGTTAGAAACCTTCCCTGCAGGGGCTTCTTTGTGTGTCTGCTTACTACGGACCCTTTCCTTTTCCAGTCTAAAGGAAGAAGAGCAGAGGAAGAAGGTACCACTCGTAAGGGTCCATTAAAGACCAGACCAGCCTTAGTCACCAAGAAGGATAAACGTCGTCGTCACCATCATCGTAACTAAATAAACTAACCAAGGGAGAGCAGCAATACCTGGTATGAAATTACTGGAATTTAATGTATTTCCTTTTTCTAGAAAGACTTCTTTCCCCAAGATTTGCACCAAGGCTTAAGAAGCCCCAGGCACAGCGGAGACTCTGAGGCTTAATGGGGGCTGCAGTGAGCACCTGGTTGGGGATGAGGGAAGACTGTGAAGTCTAGTACAATGAGGGGAGCTCTGGTGGCTTAGTGCCTAAGGCATTTGACTGCTAACCAGAAGGCTGGTGGTTCAAACCCACCAGACACTCCTGAGAAGGAAAGTTGGGCAACCTATCCGTAGAGGTACTGCCTCAGAAACCCAAGGAGGGGTCTCTATGAGTCAGAACAGACTCCTCGGCAGTGAGTTTTTTTGGTTTAGTACAATGAGCCTTTGAGGGATAGAATGAGGGGTATTCTTAAACCAGACTATCACTCCTTGGAAAGCCTATCTCACAGCCCACCTACTCCTGCTGGGGTTAGGTGTCAGGTATGTTCCCTCCCCTCACTACACTCCACCCCCTCCCCCTGACAAATTCCCTCACCTTTCACCTCTCTGGCTCTGGGCAGTCTCTCCTGCCCCCCCCCCTCACTGCCCTTTACCCTTCCCTCCTCTTTCCCCCTTATACCCTGGGAGCAGCAAGGCAGCAGAAACCAGAAATGGTTATAAGCATTTATTGAATTTATTCATTTATCGATTTGACACACTTCCCCACTCCAATCTAGCACATGATATAATCTGGGTAGGCCAGGCTCTGACACAGGAAACAAAGGGAACCCACAGCAGGGGCGAGGGAGGGGACAATGCAAAGAGAACTGGGGGAGGGGCTGCTTTAGGGGATAGGGTAAAGAGGGAGCCCCAGATGGCCTCCCTGGCAGGTGCTAGTAAGCCTGATCCATGTACCTCCCCATCCCCGCTCATTTCTCAGACCCACAGCTAAGATCCCCAGTTTCCCATTCCATGTTTCTTCCCTCTTCACTCTCAGCCACCACAAACACTTTCACATAACCTCTGTATTCAGGGAAGGGGAAGAAGGGCAGGGACAGCTGTCAGAGGCCTTGAACAGGGAGGTCTCCATACTTAACTTTTACCACCCTAAATCCTTCCCTCCTTCCCTTCTCCCACTCCATCCCCTTCCCAGGCTCTAAGCTAATTCCAGGCTTTCAATTCACTCTCCCACAGTAGCACTAACCCACACTGGGTCACAAAGAGTGTGGTTGCATCCCAACACTGTTCACTCCCAGGCACAAGTTGATAGAAATAGGGGACCTGGCTTAGCCTTTCCCTTAAGGAAACTCCAACCTATTTCTGTGTAATTTTTTTTCTTAGACCTGGTCCAAATGAAAGTTCTTAACCTTATTCACTATTGCTCCCTATCGCTTCCCCCTTGTTTCCCTTTTCTCTATTGGCCTTCTCTCCCTCATTTTCCTGGATCTTCCCTAGTATTATCTGTAGTGTTTGTATCATATCACTATGACAAAGCCTTCAGAAAGAAAAGTACCTGACACTGTTAAAAATCTCTATATTTGTGTTTATATTTCTTTAAAAGTTTATAAAAAGCTTTTCTGTTACCTGTAGCCCTCCTAGGGGTGATTTGGCCTCGCTAACACTCCAGTGCTTAGGTCTTGGCCCTTCTAGATTCCTCCTAGCCCTCTACCCTGCACCACAGGTCTAAGGGACCACTGCGTAACAACTCCAGGCTCAACTATACCTGGCCCAGCTCAGAAAAAACTCTCTACAAAAAAATCCTGCTCCCAAAGGCAGGGGTAAGGCCACTGGTGACTTCACATTTCCAACAGCATTGCCCACCCCTGTCACAAAGCCTAGGTGGTGGGAATGGGGGAAGCCAAGGATGGCTCCCAGAGGGGGCCTTACCCCCTAATTGGCACAGTGAGAATAAACCCTCTCCCTCTCTCCCTCCCTCTTCCCTCCCTCCCATAGTCCCCATATGGGGCAGCTTTTATCTTCATAGTTTCCTTAACTCCCACAAGTGACCAGACCCCACCCTAGCTCTAAAGCAGGGTACCAAATCCTGGGGAGGGGGTCAAGGGTAAGGAGTGGATATGGACAGCCTAGCTCCACCTCTGAAGCAAAGGAGAAAGCTTCCAGCCATGCTTCAGGGATCTGTGGGAAGAAGAAACAGCAGAGGTAAGAGGTTTATCTGGGGAACGACCATTTTCCATCACCCAAGTTTATACCAAGGGAAACAGAGACCCCTCCCCACCTCTTCTCTGCTACCTTGTAGGAATGGGCACTGCTGAGGGGCATGGAGGTCTCAACCAGAAACTATGCCACTCTAATATGACAACCTTTCTCAAATTGCTCAGGAGTTCCAGCTACCCTTTGTTTTAAAATCTCCCTTTTGCTCAGATTATGGGACTAGCTGGGCACCTAGGAATGGGCAGAAAGTTGTGAGATGCTAGGGTGATTAGGGAGTGCTGTACCTGGCTCAAAGTTGAAGTCCAGTCCCTCGCCCCCATCCATGAGGTCACTGATGATGTTATCCATGTCACACTCCAGGTTCTCCATATACATATCAAGATCTAGATCCTGAGGCATTCTGTCTTGGCTTGCAGCTTCAGTAGGGGGTGTGAGCAAAGGAGTACCTAGGGTCTTGGGGATGGGAGCACCCGCCATGGCTGGAGGTGGTGCTATCGTAGAAAGGGAGGGCACCAGACTGCTGGGGCCTGGAGCCTCTAGGGGTTTGGGGTATAAGCTGACTCCTGTGGCTAGCTTACTGGAGGAAGTTATCCCCCCCAGCAACAGAAGTGTTGGAGCCTGGGACAGGATAGGATCTACCTGGGTCATGAGGACATCAGCAGGGGGTAGTGGTGTATCAGAGGTGAGCAGGGCCTCCAGAGACTGGGAGCTTGAGAAGCACCCTTCTCCTGCTGACAGGGGCCCCTCTGCTGGGCTGAAGAGGGAGGTGCTGTAGGTATGTAAGGGGCCAGTAACCCCAGGATGCTGCAAAGAGAAGCCAGAGAGACTATTTCGAGACAGCAGGGAATGGGAAGATGAGAGATTGAGCCCATCTAACAACTCTAGATCTTCATTTAGGGTAGGAGGGACACCCCCTGCATAGTTGCTGACTGAGGCTGGTATTTCCTCCTCTGCCAGCACCTCAGGCTCTGGCCTTACTGGGGACAGCCTTGTGCTGACAGTGCTGGCATTGGAACTGCTTCGTGGACGGAAGGTGGTCCACACATCGGCTTCTTCACGGTTTCTAGAGCAAGGGCTTCCTGACCACTTGGCAAAGTGGCCAAGAGGGCTTGTTGGAGTGGCACCTTCAAGTGGAGCTGGCAGCACAGTTGGTTTCTTCTTGGGGACCTTGCTGCGGCCTCGGAGCAGCTTGCTGCTGCTATCCATGGAGGCTGCCCGGCGGCGGGGTGCTTTGCCATTCTTGCCTCCCTCAGGATTCAGCATCCACCAAGAGCTCTTGCCAGTGGCTTCGTTGTGAACCTTGATGAACTTGCTGTGCAGGGATAGGTTGTGGCGGATCGAATTCTGGAGGGGGCAGAGGCAGCAGGAGAGGGGCATGAGGTGTGTGTGTGGAGGTCAGTGGCCAGCAGTCCAGTCTAAAAGGATGCTGGGGCACAGTAGGGGTTTCCTAGGGATTCAAAGAAAGTCAAATCCCAGGAGGAAATAAATGGATGGAGGCAGGGGAGGGGTGGGGCAGGGAGATCGCACAAGCTCCCACCCTTAAGGCAAGCTGCTCAGCCTCTGCTCCAGATCTTTCTGGGCATCACCTGCTGCAGAGGAAGGAAGATGGGTGCAATCTACTTCCATAAAGACTTCATGCTTTGGAAACTCAAGGTGGGTCGCTATGAGTTAAAATCGACTTGATGGCAGTGGGTTTGGTTGTTTGTTTGTTTGTTTTTGGTTTGGCAGAGGGCACTAAACTTGTCCAGGAAAAGCTCACAGCATTGTACTACTCCCAAGTCTCTGGCGGCTGTCTGGAGCTGGTGGATGTGGGAGAGGCATATCCCTGGCCCGGCAAGAACTAGGCTCAGGTGAGAAAAGAGCATTCCACAGCTCCATCCCTTTCCTTGAGTGCAGGTTGGGTGGAGTTTACAGGACAGTGGTGTAACAGGAGCCCATGACTGATCCATCCTGTGCAGAGTCAGTTCTCTGAAAATGCTGAGGGGCCTGAACCTCAGCCTTGCTGTGCTTCATTCCCCTCAGGGCATTTGGGCTCCAGCTCTCTATAAAATTTGAAGATTCCTTTTTTTCTGAATTCCAACCTTATTTCTTCTAGTCTGCTGAACCCCCACCCCCAATTACATTCAGATCTGGCTTCTCCTGTGTCTCAAATACAAGAGGAGCATTCCTCCTCTCCTTGTCCCGGGAAGGATCTTCATTCTCTAAATCCTACTAGCTCATCAAGATCAAGTTGAAATCCCACCTCTTTCCTAAAGTAGTTACTTGACTTCTGCAGCCAATTTCTTCTACAATATATATTTTTAATCTGCACCACACAATTTTACTCAGTCTATGTATTGCATTGTTTACAGTTTCATGTAATTAGTCTCATCAATTGTAAGCACCAAGGGCATGGATCATTTTCTCCAGTCCCGAAGCCCCCAACAGTGCCTCTCAGAGTGCCAAGCTCAGATCAACATTTGTTGTTTGATTGGTAGGTAGCCTCTGGGCACAGTGGTGAGGCTCCAGTTGAGGCTATGCCAGCTCTTGAGTGCTTGGTTATTGGAAAATATGTCTTCCCTTCCTCCCTCACTAAAGTAATGACATTCTGCTAGTGGTAAGTTTCTTCCAGGGGCTCCTGGAGAACAGACTGGCAGCTTTTTCAGTCCTTGAACCAGTTTATTTCTACTGGTTGCCTCAGGCTAGTTACACCACTGCCTACCTGCCCCAATCTCCCTGCTCTTCCCTACCTCCTTCCCAGCTCTTCCCCTACTTCTCAGGAATTTGTGCATAAATTCTCTAACCTTAAGGGCATTTGACCTCCCAGGTGAAACTCTTCAGAATTTAGAAACTCAGGCGGAGCTAAGAAGGGCTTGGAGCAATTAGGAGGCTGAGGCTACAGTCAGAAACCAATCAATCTGACTGATGCTGTACGATAAGAAGACTCTTTGCCTGGGGAAAGATGTTTGAACAGTTTCTTGTTCTAGGGCTCTTTAGCCAAAGAGTTCCTTGTCTATGTGGGACCCTGTTATAATGGCATTCAAAGTATTCTTTTGTGTTGATGCTCCTTCAAGGAGTAGCACTTGTCCATCTAGCCAGGGCTTTTAGCAACTCAGGAGCACAGTGACTTCTGGCACCATGATTTTCCCCTCTTCATCCTCTAATTCCTAGGTGTACTGAGAAGGCCATTTTTTAGTTCATCTCCTCATCTTTAGGACTCAGAAGTAGTACAGCCTCTTATCTAGAGAGGTCAGCTCCTTGGAAGCCTACAATTCTTACATGTTGGAAGGGAGTGGATGCTTATTGCTCCTTGAGCCATCCAGCCTATGTGTTCTTGTTCTAAGTGAGTGCTGCCCCCTGGTGGTGTGGGAGTAACCTTAGCACATCACTGGGGAAGCCAGTTCAGGCATGAGGCTTTTCCTCACATCTCCAGGGCTCTGAAGTCCTAGGTTCAGCTTGATTTGGTTTTGCTATCATTCCAAAGAGAGCAAGCCATGTACTTCTTACATTCTGGAAGAGAATTTGGCAGCATGGACTAGCAGAAAGAGCATACGATTTATAGTTAGAATACCTGAAGTTAACTAGGCCAGTACCCTAACCTTTTTGTACTTATTTTCCTAATGTGCAAAATACGCAATCTCAGAATTGCTCTGAAGATGAGTCACTGGGTCTGGAGGCTCAGGACATCAAGATCAATTGGAATAAAAAGGTCCACAAAGACAATGTTCTACATCCTACTCTGGTGAGTAGTGACTGGAGTCTTAAAAGCTTGAATGGCCATTTAAGGTGAAACCATTGGTCTCTCCCTGTCCAGAGCAAAGAAAAGTGAAGAAAATCAAAATACATGGAAACATTTAGTCCAAAGGACTAATGGACCACATAAACCCCAGCCTCCACGACCCTGAGACCAGAAGAACTATATGATGCCTGGCTACCATTACTGACTACTCTGAAAGGGATCACAATAGGAGGTCCTAGATAGAGTGGAAGAAAAAAATCACAAAAATCACAAAAAAGACCAGGCTTACAGGTCTGATAGAGACTGGAGGAACCCCCGAGATTATGGTCTTAGTCATCCTTCAAGCCTGGAACTGAACTCACCCCCATGGCTCAACTTTCAGCCAAACAATAGATGGGCCTATAAGGTGAAGAACAACACCAAGTAGGTATACCCTCTTTAGAACAACCAATCATACAAGATCAAAAGGGCAGCAATTTTCCCAGGGATAAAGCTCAGAAGGCAGGAATAGATAGGAAAGAAGGATGAATGGAAGTGGTAAACACAGGGAGGAAGTGGGAAGAGTGCTGTTTAATCGTGAGGATTGCAATCAATGTCACAAATCAAACTGAATTGTTGAATGGAAAACCAATTTGTTCTGTAAATTGTCACCTAATTCACAAAAGTTGGAAAAAAAGAAGTTTTGTAAAGATGAATGAAATGGAATATTTTAAAACTACTTTGTAAAATGAAAAGCCCCATATAAGTGTAAATTATAAGGAGGGACTACAGTCCTACAGTATACCCAACAACTTGTGGTTATTTCTTCTACACTGGAAAATGAACAAGGGAAAAGAAAAACAGCTGTGTAGGCTGGGTCCAAGGAGGAGAGTTCTTTATAAACTGAGACTGTGGTGTGGCAGTCTACCCAGAAATAGTGCCAAGGGTTGCAAGTCAGCTGTCCTGTTTTCTGTTCTTGTCAACCTCTAAGGATATTGCAGATTTGATCTCTCAATCTCCTATACCTAGGGGAAGATCCTCTGTTCATTCAACCCTTTGTACATAGTTGTATGCTGATGTCACCACCTGGGGGGGCAAGACATTAATAGAGGTTGTTGTTGTTAGGTGCCATTGAGTCAATTAAGAATCATAGCAAGCACCCAGTTTCATGATTAAAGAAATCAAACTAGTTGTCACCCAATGGTGATCTTATGTGTTTCAGAGTAGAACTGTGCTCCCTAGGGTTTTCATGGCTGTGACTTTTCAGAAAGCAGATCGCTAGGCATCCCTGGGTGGGTTCAACCTTTTAGTCAGTAGCCTAGTGGTAAACTGTCTGTGCCCTGAGACTGCTATTTCGTGATTAGAAGCCTTATTACTCAGGACAAATTTTTAGATTATTTTGTGAGATGTTTCCTCACAGTTTATTCATGGAAAGCCAAGGAAACTCTCAGCCTTGTGCTCTAAAAATCAGAACTCTATCTTCTTTATCAGGACTAATACTGC
Organism: Orycteropus afer afer; assembly: GCF_000298275.1. Taxonomy (NCBI): domain Eukaryota; kingdom Metazoa; phylum Chordata; class Mammalia; order Tubulidentata; family Orycteropodidae; genus Orycteropus; species Orycteropus afer. Next base: position 134,552 of record NW_006922775.1, read on the forward strand.
CCAGCAGTAAATAAAGACTTCTCCCAAAACTTGAATAGCCCCTTACAAGGGAAAATTTCTTGGCATTATAGGGTAAATTGAGGCAAGTACCAGCCCAATCCCTTTTTCTTCTTAGTGTGCAGCCATGGCTAGCTACCTAATCCTATGAATATCACTCTTTTTATCTTTTGTTCCCGCTTGGGTAGAGCAGCCCTAGTATAGTACCTCTACACTGAGGTATTGGGAGGCAAGCGGGAAATCCAAGAAATCCCACAGGAATGAGAGAAAAGGTGTTGGGGTGGGAGATGGGGAAGGAGGGATGGCTAGGGTCATGTGGGGGAATCCACATAATTTCTGCTGTACACAGGATAAAGGCTTCTCTGTGGGAGTTTTTGGGACAGCCCAGGCCAAAGTGCTGGGAGTGTTGAGCAAGGAGCAGAGAATTCAGTTTTCTCCAGGGCAGGGACAGTTGTCTTATTCATCTGTGATTCTCCAGCATCAAGCACAGAGTATGGCATATATACTATGTACTAAGCAAATGTCTAAATGAACATTGAAGGTGGATTTCTGGGCTTGCAAAGGGGTGGGTGGTGGTAAAAGGGGCTCCAGAGTAGAAGTAAGGAGGATGGGGGCCCTAGGGTAGGTAGCACTGGGGCTGAGGTAAGGAGTTGATAGTTACCTTCCATCCTGCTGAGCTGTTGCTGTCACCCTTGTCCTTGAAGTACGGAACAGTGCGGACCATCCACTCATAGATCTGGGCGAGTGTCAGTCGCTTCTCGGGGGCGCTTTCAATGGCCTGGCTGATGAGTTCTGCATATGACTGATTTCCCCAGGCATTCCGGCGGGAGCCTCCCTTCCGAGGACCTGTTACAGCCCCCAGGATCCCAGGCTGGGGCCCCACTGCCGGCTCTGGGAGCCGGGAGGGCAACAGGATCGGGTCTGAGCGCCCCTCCGTGTGTACCTTCTCTCCTAGAACTGGCTCCACCTCGGGCGGGTCGGGTGGCTCTGTAGCGAGCTCTGGTCGGGGAAGGGGCCAGGTGCTGGAGCGGGGACGGCTCTGGGGTTCGAAGTCGGGATCGAGGTCTATGATCGCGGCAGCCTCTGTGGCTGAATTCCCATTCCCTAGATCCATACGTGGAGTTGGACCTTCGCGGCTCGGCATTCAGTGGAGCCAGCTACAGTCCCTCACGATGCCTCCCCCCAGGGGGGAAGCACCGAGGGCTAGCGGGCACATTCCTACCAGTCCTCAGAAAGTCTGGAACTTCCCTGTCGCCCCAGGACGCTAGCCCCCGAGCTGTCCCTTTCACACAGTTCTCTGATCCTCTTCCCGACTACAGCCTGTAGACTCAGAGATCTTTCGTAGACACCACCTGTAACCTCCCCCTAGCGAAGACACTTTTTCCAGCCTCTCACTCAGCTTCCTGCTCCTTTAAAGCTGAGAGACGGTATCCGGTCATACATTGCGCTTCCATTACTGACCGTCTCCTTAGCCGCAGTCCCTCCCCCTTTTAAATTGCTGTCCCCCGGACACTCCTCCCAAATTTTCTCCACCGGGATCACTGCCTTCC
>NW_006922775.1:136408-137144 GCF_000298275.1 Orycteropus afer afer
CCCCCCGTCAGCCTTGAGGACTACATCTCCCGTCCTACCTCGCGGCCAGTAGTCAGATTGGAAGAGGAGAGTATGTGGCAGGATATTGGGAGGTGGGATTATTAGAGGTTGTGGTGGAGGCTTCTTCTTTTTATAATCATTTCCTCCTTGTGATTCTTATTCCTTGTGATTCGAGGTCGCCTAAGTGGCTGTGTTGAGACGTTCTACACCTTTCAATCTTTGGTTAACAGAGGTCAAGAGAAAATATGGGGTTTATAAAAAGCAGAAAACTGAGAAACCAGAAATCAACTAAAAATAGGATACAGTATGTTGGGGAGTTGGGTGAAGGGCTTGTGCAATGTAACCTAAACAAAGTGTTAGCTGATAGTAGTGTCTCACCCCTCCTCCCTCTCTGCACAGTTCACATAGTGTGCCATCGCTGACCAATCAGTTTTCTCTACTGGCTCTTCTGGCCTCCCCTTCAGTACTGGCATTCTCCAGATTTCCATCTTCAACTGTTTCACTTCTCATTCAATAGGTCCAGTTGTTTGTTTTTGCACCCACACTTCTATCCTCTGGCTACCCTTATCTCTGATTTTGGTTAATGGTTGTCATGGTCCACTCAGTCTTCCAAGCTAGATTTACCCTTTATCTTTTCATCTTCCTAACTTCCCATATCCAATCCCAATTCAAGCCATAATTTATAACCAAAATTAAATCACACAGGAATCAGATTGACTACATCTGTGGCAAGAGG
>NW_006922775.1:138150-138965 GCF_000298275.1 Orycteropus afer afer
TGGCTGCGATGATGGGCTCAAGTATAGCAGGGATTGTGGGGCTGGCACAGGATTGGGCAGTGTTTCGTTCTGCTGTGCATGGGGTTGCTATGAGTAGGAAATGACTCGACGGCACTTAACAACAACAACAACAATCAATTGGATTTCCTTTCCATCAAGCTTTTTCCCACTACAACTGATATCCTGTGCTGCCAACAAAGTTACCTATACCCCTGGTAATAATAGCTAAAATTTATGGAGCCCTTACTGTGTGCCAAAGAAGCTGTGATGGCACAGTGGTTAACCGCTCATCAGGAAAAAGATGCTTGGAAACTTTCCTTGACTCTGCAAAGATTTACAGCCTTGGAACCCTGTGGGGGCAGTTCTACTCTGTCCTAAGGAGTCACTATGGGTCGGAATCAACTCAACAGCAGTGGGTTTACTATGTGCCAAGGAGCCCTGGTGATATAGTGGTTAAAGCAGTCAGCTGCTAACAAAAGGTCAGCAGTTTGAACCCACTAGCCAACATTTGGGGGTGAGTGTGGGGAAGATGTGGCAGTCTGTTTCCATAAATATTTATAGCCTTGGAAACCCTATGGGATGTTATACTCTGTCTCTATGAGTCACAATCAACTAGATGGCAGTGGGTTTGGTTTTGTTTTGATTACTTTGTACCAGACACTGTATAACTGCTTTGCATAATTAGCCCATTTACTCCTCAAAATAGTCTTGTGAAGTAGACATCATCACTATATCCCCATTTTATAGGTGAAGATACCAATGGTTAGAGATTAAGTGACTTGCCCAAAGTCACACAGGAGATAGGAGAACAGGGA
>NW_006922775.1:139065-143533 GCF_000298275.1 Orycteropus afer afer
CCACCACCCGTCTGTCAGTTTGTCATATTGTGGTGGCTTGCATGTTGCTGTGATGCTGGAAGTTATACCACCGGTATTTCAAATACTAGCAGGGTCCCCCATGGTGACAGGTTTCAGTGGAGCTTCCAGACTAAGACAGACTGGGAAGAAGGGCCATCCCCTTCTGAAGAAAATGGCCGGTGTAAAGCTTGTGAATAGCAATGAAACACTGTCTGATATATTACTGGAAAACTTTATGAATAGCAGTGAAACATTGTCTGATACAGTGCCAGAACATAAGATTAGAGAGCACTCAAAATATGACAGGGGAAGACTCAAAGACTGTAGAAGTCTTTGAGAAGTCTGCCTGCTCAAAATTGACCTTAATAACGTGCATAGAGTAAAGCTTTTGGGGCCTTCATTTGCCAATGGGACATGACTCAAAATGGGAAGAAACAGCTGCAAACATTCATTAATAATTGGAACATGGAATGTACAAAGGATGAATCTAGGAAAATTGGAAGTTGTTGCAAATGAAATGGGAAAATTGGAAGTTGTTGCAAATGAAATGGCGTGGATAAAGAGCAATATCCTAGGCATTGGTGAGCTGAAATTGACAGGCATTGATTGTTTTGAATCAGACAATCATATAATCTACTATGCTGGGCATGGCAAATTGAAGAGGAATGGTGTCACATGCATTGTCAAAGCATTTCAAGATCTGTTCTGAAGTACATTGCTGTCATTGATAGGATAATATCCATGTGCTTACAAGGAAGACCAGTTAATACTACTACTATTCAAATTTACACACCAACCACTAAAGCCAAAGATGAAGAAATTGAAGATATTTTTAAAATCAACTTCTGCAGTCTGAGATGGACCAAACATATAATCAAAATGTATTGATAAATTACTGGTGATTGGAATGCAAAAGTGAAAAACAAAGAAGCACTGGTAGTTGGAAAATATACCCTTGGTGATAGAAATGAGGCCAGAGATGGCATGCTGGAACAAACAAATCTGTGTTGGAGGAAGTACAGCTGGAATACTCCTTAGAAGTGAGAATGGCCAGACTTCGTCTCTCATACTTTGGTCATGTTGTCAGAAGGTACCATTCCCTGGAGAAGGATACCATGAGTGGTAAAGTAGAGAGTCAGCAAAAAAGGGGAAAATCCTCAGTGAGATGTATTGACACACTGGCTGCAACAGTGGTCTCAAGCATAGCAGGGATGTGAGGATGGTGTAGGACTGGGCAGTGTTTTATTCTGCTATACTATGAGTTGGAGTAGACTCAATGGCACCTAACAACAATAACTATGTTCCTGTTTAAAAAGTTTCTGATTTTCCCCATCGCCTATGTGATCAGTTTGAAACTCCTTATCAAGGCATACAAGGTTCTTCAGATAAGATCACATTCTACCTTACCTGTCTCATCTTTCACTAGGCACACTATCCAACCAGCCAGAGTTTCACACTATTCCCTGGATACACCATACCCTTTTACACCTTTTCTTCTGCATTTGGGATGTCCACCTTCTCATCATTCCACTTACCCATTCAAGTTTCTTATGCTTATTCTTGCTCAGCCTTCCATGTCTCCCTCAGGTGCAGTTCTCCCTTTTCTGCATTCCCAAGCACATTGCACAGGCTTGTGTTATATTATGCACAAGCCACATTGTATTGTAATTATTTGTCTGTCTCTCTCACTAGACTGTAAGCTCTGTGAAGACAGAGACAACTTTTGTGTATCTGATTCCAGGTTAACATATACCAAACCAAATTCACTTCCAGCTTAACACATAGTAGATAATAAATGTTGGTTGAATGAATGAATGAGATCAGAAATCAAATGAAATTGCACTTGTACATTTAACAGCTTTTAAATGAATGTTTTATATGTATTTCCTGCAATTTTCCTGCTAGACAACAAGCCTCTAAGGGACTATAACTTGTCTGTATAGTGCCTAGCATTATATTATTTGCCATGGTTGCTTGAAACATGCTCTGTGATTATGAGGCCTACTTCCTGTGAGGAAAGATATCTCTGCATTCAACAACCTGGAGTTCCTCAGAGGTGGTAGCACGTTGGACCTTCCAAGTGACATTAGCCGGTTCATGGTAACATGAGTTTTGTGCTCATTTACCATCTTGGTTCTCCATATTGCTGCCTCCTTCTACCTCAGCATGCATTTGTCTGTCCTCCACCTGTCATGTAGGGGCTGTACAAGGACCCACCTGAGGTTCAGACTAAGATAGGACATAATTTCTCACAATGTCTGCAAATGTTTCTTGCATATGCCCCTTCCTCCTCTAGTCCAGCAATTGGTTTGTGTCCTGGTTTGAGTTATATCTTGCATTATCTCCCTTTATTCATGTGTTTGAAAATGTCCACTTCTCCACCAACTCATGTCCATTATGTCCTTAAATTTCTAACTCAAATCTCAAAACTTATGTGCTCTTGGAAACTTTCCCTGACTAGCCCAACCTGAGAGATTACTTATCTACTCTGCATCTCCTGAATCTCTATGAACTCTTTGTATTCTTTAATTTTCTGCTTGTAGTAACATTACTTTTCACTTCATGAGGGTATGTTGTCTCCTCAGCTGAATAATAAACCCTGTAATCAATGAACAAATGGTTATTGTTTAAGATAAGAATATACTTTAAAGTCCCAGAGAGATAAAAATAACCATAAACCACAGGGACCAGATGATTTAGAAGGGTGAGTAAAAGGATCAGTGGAATAGTAAAACCATCATGACTTTAAAGTATGCAGCTTTAGAGAGGTCAAGTTTACTCACTTTATTACTGTGGGAGTGTTAGCAAAGCGGCCTTAGAAAATAGAAGAGACATTGGTCAGGAAACAGGACTAACAGGAATCTGCCAGAACCACTTTCTCCCAGTTGAAACCCCAGAGTTGAGATGTCCTCAACTGGCTCCCCGTCATTTCTTGTTTTTTCCTCTTTTTTGACTAAATTTTCTTTTTTATTAAACTCAAGTTTAGTGAGAGAATATTTATAGGCAATTAAAATTTAACCTTTTCCTGTGCAGAATTATATGAGGTTTAACACACATACAAGTCCTCTAATCATTATCACAGTCAAGATATAGAATATTTCCATCACTTCAAGAAGTTCCCCTTTGTAGTCAATCCCCTTCTTTCACATCAAACCCTAAGCATTCACTGCTGTAGTATTTGTTCACGTAGTTTTGACTTTTCCACGATGCCATATAAATGAAATCATGCAGTATGTTCCCTATCGTGTCTGGCTTCTTTCATTTAGCATAATACTTTTGATGTTTATCCATGTTTTTGCTTGTATGCAGTAGTTTGTTTTATTTTATTGTTGACTAGTATTTAGCATAATGCTTTTTGATATTTATCTATGTTTTTTGCTTATATGCAGTAGTTTATTTTATTGTTGACTAGTATTTCATTGTGTGACGGTACTATGTGTGTGAAAGGTTTCACATGCTATATATGTGAAAGGTTTTATATTTTCACCATTTGATGGACATTTGGATATAATTAGTTTTGAGTCATTTCTTGAATAAGGCTGATGTAAACATTTGCATACAGGTATTTGTGTAGATTTTTATATGTATTCTTTTCTGCTGAGTAAATACCTAGGAGTGAAATTGTTGGGCTGTAAGATGAATGTATGGTTAACTTTATTGGAAACTACTAAATGTTTTCCAAATTGCCCCTATCAGTTTGCATTCCCACAAGCAATGCATGAGAGTTCTATTGCTCTACATCATTGCCAGCACTTGACTTTTATAATTTTGTATTTATTTTAGCCATTCTAATAGGAGTGTCTCGGAAGGAAGATTGGGCAATCTACTTCCGTAGTGATACCACCTTGGAAACCCAAGGAGGGGTCGCTATGAGTTGGGTCCCACTCAGTGATACATAACAACAACAACAATAGGAGTGTAGTGATATTTCATAGTTATTTTTCTTTTTTTCCTCTGGAAGGGCATAAGAGTTTGGCCCTTTTGCCTCTTTCACTGTCACCACCCACTTTTCTACCTGGGTGCCTCTTCAATCCTGTTCCCACAAGGGTTCTGTTAATTTGAATTGAGATAGACATTTCTCCACTTCTCTCTTACCCTGCTCAACTCTGAAAATACATCCAACCCTCAACTAGATATTGTGTAGGATTTTTGTTAGTAACTACAGGGAAAGATGCAAAAAAATAACAAAAATAGCAATGAGAAAGTGAAAGGAGTCTCAGAAAGTACCACCTCTACTTGTCCCTGATCTTCATAGATATATATGTGTTCTGGTTACTTACTGCTGCTCTGACAGGAATATTCCACAAATGGGATGGCCTTAACAAACAAGAGTTTATTCTCTCACAGTTTGGAGGCTTTAAGTCCAAGTCCAAAGTGCCAGTGCTAGGGGCTGGGTGAAAGCCCCTCAACCTTGGGTTGCAGCTCTGCCTCCTGCTCCCGGCCCACTGAAGCTGGAGGCTTTTCTTCA
>NW_006922775.1:143758-146816 GCF_000298275.1 Orycteropus afer afer
CAAAGCAGCTAGCTACTCAGCTGCTTGTGGTAGATCCCACCATGGAGTTGATTGCCAGTCTCATCATGGGGAATAACTACCACTGCTGCCCAGCCACTCAACCAGGCCCAGCCAAGTTGACACACAAACATAACCACCACAACATGAGACATACATAGTTTTGATATCCCCTTTCCTAAGTCTCTCCTTATGTGTTTCTGTGGAAGATTTATAGTCCTTGTTTTAGAAGTCAGCACTACCCGTCCAAACCCATTTTTCTTCTTTTAAAATATTTTGAGTTAATAAGCATTTCTTAAGAGTCTACTATTTCCCAGACACCAGGCTGGATGCTTTCCCATAAAGAGTACCTAGATGCTTCAGGCCTAAGGCAGTCACCTGCCACACACAATGCTATCAGTTCAAGCCCGCCAGAGAGCCGGGCCATCTCTTTCTTGAGGAGCTCTGGTAGCATAGTGCCCAAGACGCTTGACTCCTAACCAGAAGGCTTGTGGTTAAAACCCACCAGCCACTCCTCAGAAGGAAGGTTGGGCAATCTATTCCTGTAGTGATACTGCCTTGGAAACCCAAGGAAGGGTCACTATGAGTTGGGGCCAACTCGACGGCACATAACAACAGATGTCTATGCCAAGAAATTTGGAAGATAACTACTTGGCCAACTGACTGGAAGAGATCCATATTTGCACCCATTCCAAAGAAAGGTGACTCAACAGAATGTGGAAATTATCAAACAATATCATTAATATCACATGCAAGTAAAATTTTGCTGAAGATAAAAAATGGTTGCAGCAGTATATTGACAGGGAGCTTCCGGAAATTCAAGCTGGATTCAGAAGAGGATGTAGAATGAGGGTATCATTGTTGATGTCGGATGAATTGTAGCTGAAAGCAAAGAATACCAGAAAGATATTTACCTGTGTTTTATTGATGGTGCAAAAGCATTAAGAACACTTAATTGTGTTCATGAGGAACCGGGAAAGATATGTGTCAGGGTTGTACCCTTTCACAATACTTATTCAATCCGTATGCTAAGCAAATAAGCCGAGAAACTGGACTATATGAAGAAGAACATAGCATCAGGATTGGAGGAAGACCCATTAACAACCTGTGATATGCAGATGACACCACCTTGCTTGCTGAAAGCAAAGAAGATTTGAAGCACTTACTGATGAAGATCAAAGACTACAGCCTTCAGTATGGGTTATACCTTAGCATAAGGAAAACAAAAATCCTCACAACTGGACCAGTAAGCAACATCATGATAAATGGAGAAAAGTTTGAAGTATGCAAGGATTTCATTTCACTTGGATCTGCAGTTAATGCCAGTGGAAGCAGTAGTCAAGACATCAAATGACATATTGCACAGGGAAGTAACAGTCAAGAAATCAAACAACATATTGCTTTGGGTAAGTCTACATCAAAAGACTTCCTTAAAGTGTTAAAAAATGAAGACACCACTTTGAGGACTATTTTCAACAGTCTCATGTGCATTTGAAAGCTGGACAGTGAATAAGGAAGACAAAAGAAGAACTGATGCATTTGAATTATAGTGTTGGCAAAGAATATTGAATATGCCATGAACTTCCAGAAGAACAAACAAATCTCTCTGGGGAGAAATATGGCCAGAATGCTCCTTAGAAGCAAGGATAGTGAGACTTTGTCTCATATACTTTGGTCATGTTATCAGGAAGGACTAGTCCCTGGAGAAGGACATCATGCTTGGTAAAGTCGGTGATCACTGAAAAAGAAGACGACTCTCAATGAGATGAATTGACACAGTGGTTTCCACAAGGGGCTAAAACATAGCAACAATTATGAGGATGATATAGGACTGGCCCATGTTTCCTTCCTTCTGTTGTGCATGGGGTTGTTATGAGTCAGAATTAACTTGATGGCACCTAACAACAACAGATGAAAGTATTCAGGTTTTAGCCCTGAATAGATTTGAGTTAGCACCACTACTAAGTCTTTTCTGGACACTAGAAGTCAGTCTGGGGCAGTGAAAAGAATCAGGAGATCTGAGTCCTTGTCATAGCTCTGTCACAACTAGTTGAATAATGATAATAATTACATTGATATTAATAACTCAATGATTTTGTATTGCTTTACATGAATTACTTGATTTAATCGATAAAATAAGCATTTACGTTGTTCATTAAATGATATTACTATTTTAATGTCACAGAGGAAAATGAGGTTTAGAGAGGGTTTACCTGCCTAAGGCCCAGGGTTCCTAAGTGGCAGAGCAGAAGTCCAAATCCAGGCAGTCTGACCCCAGAGCATACAAAAGACAATTAATCTCTCCTGGCTTTGGTTTCCTCATTTGTAAAATGAGAGTGTTGTATTAAAAGGCCTCTAAAGTCTCTTCTAGCTCTAAAATCCTGTTTCCTGTGATCTTCAATCTGGGTACAAGACCCCAGATTGCCCTTTTGTCCTTTGCCTTCCCTGAATTTATACTTCATCCAGATTCAGCCCTGGCACATTTCATGAATAACATCCACAAAGCTTAATCCGTATGACATTGGGCTAGTCTGCACTGATTTTCAAGCTTCCTCTTTCATCTCTCCTGTAAGCCTCCACAGCGTCAACCTCTGAAAGACCTACTGGCATGATACTTAGAAAGAGTTTCCAATGGCACTGAAAGATTCTTTTACTTTAAACTTACATTAAAAAAGCAGGATATAATACTTTATGTACTATACGCTTGAGGGGATAAAAGCCAGGAACCCGGACAGAAGAGCAGTCAGCCCCAGTGATACAAGTAAGGAGAGACAACTCAGGGACGCCCAAAGCAGCAGGCCAGAAGAGCAGGAGAAAGGGGAGTAAAAGCCAGGAAGCCAGAGACAAGAGCAATCAGCCGAAGGGATTAGGTGAGGAGAGGAAACTCAGGCCCTCCCAGAGCAGCAGGCCAGAAGAGCAGGAGAAAGGGGATTAAAAGCCAGGAACCTGGACAGAAGAGCAGTCAGCCCCAGGGATACAGGTGAGGAGAGACAACTCAGTGATGCCCAAAGCAGCAGGAGGGAAGAGCAGGAGAAAAGGGATTAAAAGCCAGGAAGTCAGA
>NW_006922775.1:163423-164980 GCF_000298275.1 Orycteropus afer afer
AGGAACTTAATTTTTAAAAGCTCCCAGTCATCTAGCTTCTCTTCTATCTCCTGCACATTCTGGTTATGCTTCATAGTCTATTTATGCTGTAAATTAGGGCTCCCAGATTTGCCCCTATTTTATCTTTGATGAATTTTATAGTTTTGGGTTTTACATTTAAGTCTTTGATCTAGCTTAAGTTTGTTTTTGTGTATGGGGTGAGGTGTGGATCTTGTTTCATTTTTCTACAGGTAGATATTCAGTTTTGCGAGCACCGCTTGTTAAAGAGGCTGTCTCTTCCCCATTTAGTGGGTTTTGGACCTTTGTCAAAGATCAGGTGTCCATAGATGGATGGGTCTATATCTGGACTTTTGATTCTGTTCCATTCGTCTATCTATCATTTTACCAATATCATGCTGTTTTGACTACTGTGCCTGTATAGTAGTTCTTAAGATCTGGGAGTGTGAGACCCCCTACTTTGTTTTTCTTCTTGAGAAATGCTCTGCTTATTTGAGGTCTCTTTCCTTTCCATATGAAATTCATAATTAGTTTTTTCATGTCCTTAAAAATTTTGTTGATTGCGGATTGGGATTGTGTTAAATGTATAGATTGCTTTAGGTAGTATTGACATTTTCACAATATTCAGTCTACCTATCCATGAACAAGGTAGGTTCTTCCTTTTACGTAGTGTCCTTGTCTCTTGTAGCAGTGTTTTATAGTTTTCTCTGTATAGGTCTTTTGTGTCTCTGGTGAGGTTTATTCTTAGATATTTTATCTTCTTAGTAGCTATAGTAAATGGTATTGTTTCCCTTATTTCTTTATCAGACAACTCCTTGTTGGTCTAGAGAAATCCAACTGATTTTTGTATGTTCACCTTGTATTCTGTCACTTTGCTGAACCTCTCTATTAATTTCAGTAGTTTTTTTATTGAGTCCCTTGGGTTTTCTATATACAGGATCATATTATCCACATAAAGAGATAGTTTTAGTTCCTCTTTGCCAATTGGTATGATTTTATTTCTCTTTCTTGACTTATTGCCCTGGCCAGGACTTCCAATACAATGTTAAATAGAAGTGGTGATAGAGGTCATCCCTGTCTGGTTCCCATTCATAAGGAGAATGCCTTGAGAAGATATGCGTTCTTCAGCCAGTTCTAACCTACTGTTTTTTGCTTCTACTGTGTTGTGTAATTCTGCCATTTTGGTATTCATCTTCTGGATTTCTAACTGCTGTTTTTGAATGAATTCTGATTGTGCATTAATCTTATTATTTTGTTCTTGAATGATTTTCCTGAGTTCTTCCAGGGAACTGTCTGTGTTCTCTTTGTTTCTGTTTGATGTTTCCTTAGGCTCTTGTAAAGCTCTATAAACATAACTTCTACATTCCTTCTCAGATAATTCTATTGCTTCCTCTTCCTCCATGTATAATGAGACCTTTTTTTGTGGTTTTGCTTCTAATGCCTTGTCCTGTTTTTTGTTTGTTTGTTTGTTTGATTTGAGGTTGCCTGTTGTTTCCTAGACATTTTGAGGTTGTCTTTAACTATTGGTTATGTATTGATTTGTTTTGTCTTGGTTTTATG